>NC_073304.1:112769956-113029956 GCF_027595985.1 Sorex araneus
GGAAACGGTCTCAGAAATTGAGAGGAGGGAGCCATCGCCGCAGCTCGGGTTGATCAGGATGATTCATAACACAAGTGGCCTTGAGTCGGGTCTCAGGAGACGGGCAGGATTTAACGAGGCCAGAGGTCAGCTGAGCATATTGGAAGATACCAAAATAGCAAGAAGGGTGAGGGGTGGGGGCTGAGAGGAGCCGTGTAATCTGGCCTTTCCCTGGGGAGCCGCGCTACTCAACACGCTCCCGATGATATTTTAGAGCCAGCCAGCAGGCATTGTTACGAGAGCGTGTTTATTATTATCATCTTCATCAACATTATTATCATTATTAATAATATGATATTTGGAGCATTTATGCACATTAATTTTAAACAAGCATGTGCCGTGGCAAGACGGAATGCTGCCACCAATAAAGAGCCATAACACGGATCTTTAATTTGCATAAAATTATTTATGCTAATTTAATTAGTCCTTTGTTTACAACTGACTAGAAGATGGGCTGACTGTGGCCCCGAGCAGAGCCAGACGTGGGTGTGCACATTCTTTTCGAAGGGATCCCAACAGAGAGGGAAAGACCCCTCCATCTGGGGCAGAGGCCACATTCAGATTCAACGTGCTCTTGTTTGTGACCTGTTCCTTGTGGGGACTCTGCTGGACGCTGTCCTCTTGATGGACCCAGTCCCAACAGCCACTTCGTGAAGCGTGGACCAGAGCGGTTTCATGCGAGACTTGATACTTCAGGGCACTGTGGCAGGGAAGACGCCACACCAGAGGTATCTGCTTTCAGTTCCGGCCTCTAATAAAACTCTGGTGGCAACTCTTCAATAGGTAGATTCAGTGAGCACTGGCAGGATGAATGAATGAATGAGCAGCATCTCTGTTACAGTTACATGCTTTCAGGCGTTTTCTCCCTGGCACTGAGCCCTGAGAGAAGGGTCCGGAAAGCTCCATCTTGCAGTGGAGGAAGAGGAGGGCAGCACTCTGAGCTCAGTGCTCTCCATCTCCCACTGCTGGTGTCACTGATTGATGCTCTGATCTTGACCTGACCTTGACCCTGTCAAAATGCTCCCCTCACCTCCATCCCTCCCACATCTCCACTTGCAAGATCTTAGGAAGAATCCCTGTCCTTCTGCCCCCACCCGCAGAAATTAAACACAGGCCAGAGCGGGAAGGTGCAGGTGCCTGGGAAGTCTAGGGTGGTATTTGTCAGACTTGCCTTGGGAAACCTTGAAAAATGGAATGGAAGCCACTGGGCTGGGCTCATTCATCTCCCTTTAACGGCCCCGTGTCATCTGGCCGGGCTTTTCCATTCCTGCTCTGTCCAATCCTGACAACATAATTTAGTTCCAGGGAACTTGAATAGAACACGGTGGACTGATATTTCCACGCGCTGGGGCCTTGATTAATACCATCAGAGCAGCAGCCAGCAAGGATGGGGAGCCAGAGAGGACGGTGTCGGCCTGGCCCAGCCCCTGCAGGTGGCTCGTCCAGCCCAGGCCCTGCAGGCCTGCTGCCCCTTGCCTCCTCCCGCCCGGACTCTGCCCCAGTCCCTTGCCCGGGACGGATACTCCCCACCCGCCTGACAGTCAGATCAAGGTGGGTCAGAAATAGGTGAAGACCAGGCCTCCTCCTTCCAGCACCACGCAGGGGCCAGAGCAGGGATGGAGGGAGGTGTGCTCTGCCCGGCACACTCTCCCCAGGGCACTGTGCCGAAGAGAGTTTGAGTCCTGTGGGGTCCCTCTGCACAGAGGCTACAGAGAGGAGGGTGGCAGCTTCTGCTCCAGAGATGCTGCGCGCGCGGCCAAGGGCCTGGGAAGCAGGGGTGCGGCGGGAGGCTCAGAGGGAGGCTTGTCAGTAAGGCAGACAGGGTGACAGGCTTTGTCCCTGTCCTGGGGCTGGCACATGCATGGGCATGGGGAGATGGGGAGAGGAGAGAGGAGCGTTGCCAGCAAGGCTTGGGAAGCAGGCACGGGTGATTCCACCTCCTACTTGGGAGACAAGGTCAGTTGGCCAGGGGTGGGAGTGGCAGGTCGCTGGGGGGTCGCAGGGAAAGGGCTCCCCTCTGTGAGCAGGGGCCTTTTACCCAGCCTCCCTCAGGGTAACAGGGGCTGTTTATTTGGGAGGGGGGAGCTTTCTCTCTCCTTCCTTCCTTCCTTCCTTCCTTCCTTCCTTCCTTCCTTCCTTCCTTCCTTCCTTCCTTCCTTCCTTCCTTCCTTCCTTCCTTCCTTCCTTCCTTCCTTCCTTCCTTCCTTCCTTCCTTCCTTCCTTCTTTCTTTCTTTCTTTCTTTCTTTCTTTCTTTCTTTCTTTCTTTCTTTCTTTCTTTCTTTCTTTCTTTCTTTCTTTCTTTCTCTCTTTCTCCTTCATTATGATGATGAGGAGGAGGACTAACTCCTGGCTCTGCAGTCAGAGATCCCTCCTGGTGGGCTCAGGGAACCTTATGGGGTGCCAGGGATGGGATCTGGGTTGGTTGCACGCAGGGTAAACGGCCTATTGCTCTGACTCCAGGGTGTGGACTTTCCTTGAAAGATGCGCCCGCCAGCGCTACGTAGCCTCTGCTCAGCGAGTGCGGGGAGTGTTCCCTTCTGTGGAGAACAAGATTCCACCTTCAGAGTCAAACATTGACCTCGTTTTGCTCTCTCACATCTGACCTTTCCAACCAAAGGGCTGGATGTGCTCACCAGTGGCTGTGGAATGGAACTCTGACGCCAGCGCAGCAATTGGACCACAGGGATGGTCCGTGTCTCACTTGGCAGCTGGGAAAACTCGGGGGACGGACCTCATGCTGTCCAAGGTGTCTGGGTGCTGGAGGTCACAGGGGACAAGTCCTGCTTTGGCACCATGCCCGTTCCTCATAGAGAAACACTGAAGGTCTCATTCCAAGACTGGTAAAGGGCCCCTCTGCCCGTTGCCTGAGCTCAAGAGGCCAGGGCTGTACTGGCCTGGCTGAGGGGCTCTCTCAGGCGGCCTGCTCCTCTGAAGGACTCTGGCAAGCACAGCTGCTGGACGGAAGACGCTGGAGTGAAGATTCAGCACCAGGTCCCGAGTGGGCAGGTGCATGACTAGCTTGGCAAGGTTGGGTAGGCTCTTTCTGCTCCTTGGCTCTGTGTCTCAGTCTCCTTATAGATCCCTGGGATCACTTCTGAAAGCCAGGGAAGTAACCCACATGAGCAAGCCCATCAATGTTTCTTAGATCCCTCCTAGCCCCACGGAAGGGGTAGGTTTAGATCACTGGGCTCACGTGGATGTGATGACGGACCCCTCTGAGTGGGCCTGTGAGAGGCCAGTGACCTCCAGCTTCTTTCCTGAGAAGGCCCAGCCGGCCCCCGGGGGCCACGTTGGGTGTGTGGCCATGCAACTGGCTGTCAAATCAGCGCAAGCCGTGAACAGTGCTGAGAAAGAAGCAGAGTCCTGGGTGCTGCCACTGAGCTTTGAAGCTACGGAGTTCAGGCTCCTCGGGCGGGTGGACACTTGTCCACAAGACCCACAGTGGTCTGCGTGGTCTGCGGCTTGATTGCTGCTGTTTGGGGGTCCTAGAATACTGCCTCTCGCCACAGTGAACACGACCAGACCAACACGGTCAGCTTGGATCCCAGCAGGGCTAGGGGTCGGCCCTGGGTCTCCCCTCCTGCGGAAGGATTCACTCCGGCTGCCCCCGGCCTTTGACCTGTAGTGTCCCTCACTGGGTCACACGAGTGCCTCACTCTGTCCTGAGCACGATTGCTAGATGAGGAGCCTGGTTCCAGCCCAGCCCATTCTCTAGCTGAGCGGGGGTGCCCAGAGTCCAGCCCCAGCCCAGCCCTGTTCTCTGGCTGAGGGAGGGCCCGGGTCCACCCCGGCAACCCCAGGGCATCTCCTGCACTAGCACCGGTGGCACCAGTCAGCAGCGTGGGGGACACTGGGGCAAGCACGGCCGCACCCCCCCACCTCGACCCTTTTCTTGCTCAGAGGGTTGCTGATCCCGAGAGGGGAGGCCTGGCCTAGGTCACCCTGGGGGCTGACCGGACACAACCCAGCAATGTTGACCCCTGCCCTTGAGTGGTGGCACCTGGCTCTGCTCTGTGTCCTAACACTGAGGCCGGGGAAGTCGGGTCCCAGATGTAACGTTTGTTGGCTCTGGAGGTGACCAGTGACCTCCCCTTTCTGAACCTCAGTTTCCCCATCCGTTACCTGTGGATGATGAGTGCCCAGCAGCAGATGTCCTGCGGGCAGCCTGCCGTCGGGCCTAGCAGGGCAGCCACTGAACTGGTGTGAACTTGTGGGGAAGCTGTCAAATCAGTCGCCTTCATGGCCACAGCAGACTGGCACAGGGCCAGGGCAGATCCTGAAAGAAGAAACCAGCGGAAGCACTTGTCTTTCTCCTCACCCGCCTCATCTGGTGCCACTTCCCGGTCTCAGTGGGATGGCCATCTCCTCTGAGAAGCCCTCCCTGACACCCTGCGATGGCCACAGGATGCTGGTCCCCTCAGCACCGTGCCCTATAGAACTAGTCTCTGCCGCAACTCGGGACCCGATCACCGACGGCCCTTTGTCTGTCAGTCTCCACCTGCTCGAAGGGCTGCGGGCTCAGCTGCCTTATCCCGCAGTTCTGAGCAGACACGCACACGGGGCCTCAGTGACCCCTCATGACCTTGTGGCCCAGACATTTTTGTTTTACTTTGTTTTGGGGCCAGGGGTTACTCCTGGCTCTGCACCCGGGGATGACTCCTAAAGGTGCTGGGGACCATATGGGGTGCCGGGGATCGAACTCAGGATGCAGTGGGCAAGGCCAGCGTCCTCCCTGCGGCACTAGGGCCCCAAGCCCACACACCGCGTGTCTTAGGTTCCTCACCTCGGGGCGGCTTGGACGTGAGGAGAGGGCCATGTCGCGCACAGGCTTGTGCTCTCCAGCTGCCCCGACCCGGAAGGACCCTGATGCCCCTGCAGGGACAGACTCGGGGCTGCTCAGAGTCACCGGCGGGCCTCGCTGTGGTCCCTACCGGTTCCGAGTCCATCCCACCCCAACCGGGCAGCCCAGACTCCGGTGAGCAGCAGAACCTCGGGGGCCAGGCTGTGGGGCTGCCGTGCAGACGTGGCTTCCTCGCTCGGCTCCCCGGGGTCATTCCAGCATGTGTGGCCGAGCTGCCTCAGGGCGCGTGGGCCCTATGCCGGTACCTTTCTTTTTCCCTTTTTAATTTTGCAGGAGAAACTGCATAATTGCGTTCACTCAACACGAGCACATGTTCCTGCTGGTTTCTTTTTCTGTGATCTTGTTCAAGAAATTCCTCCCTGGCCAGTGGGAGCAATTCACTGGCCAAGAGGCCTGCCTGGGTCATGGGGTCGGGGAGGAATCTTGGGGCCGGTCCTTGGTGCTCACTGGGCAGCAGACAGCGCCCGGAGGGCTGCGAGCTGGAAGTCGGGATGGGCACAGACCTGGGGGGGAGAAGCCAAAGGGACTCTGGGCTCACGCAGTCCCTCCGGGGGGGCTGTGGCATGGCTGTGGGCAGGAGAGCGGGTTCTGACAGCCCCCCAGTAACCCCACCAGAGAGGGCAAGTGCTCTCAGAGCCGGAGAGTGGGGACGGAGGGGCAGCCTGGGCTTCCACGTTGGAGGGGCGGGCAGTGGGCGTGAGTCTGCGTCTCCACCTCCTGGGGGACCCTCTGATCAGACGGGCCTTTGGCAGCCCCCTAATTCGTCTCCTTCTCTCATGGCAGGATCAGCTTTCTGATGCAGAGGACCCCGCTAATGAGTTTCTATTAAAAGAGCTGAATCCCCACTCTCGGAACTCAATGTTCAGAATAAACAATGGGGCAGAATCCTATTAAAAAAGGCTTCCAACACGGACAAATTAAGCCCTTGGGAATGCCTTACAAAGAATACATTTTTCCCCCCTTCCCTGTGTCGAAGCAAGATCAATAGAGAAAAAACAAATAATTTCAAGTGGGAGTCACGGTAATGATGCTCAGGGCCAGGCAGGGGCTGGGCGCGTGGTTCTGGCCCGCGGACACCGAGGCAGAGATAATGAGGGCAGAGGAGGGTGGGGAGCGGCCGCGAGGGGTGCTGGGTCTCCCCGGCAGCAGAGGAGGAGGCTGTCGAGATTCATTTGTCTCTGTCGAGCCTCCCTCTTCTCTGGGGATGGTGGGGCCCAGGGAGGGCTCTGGCAAGGCTGGAGCGTGTGGGGGGGAGGGGGCGGGGTTCTCAGCTCTGTCCCCCAAAGAGAAACCTTAGTCCCAGCATGGCAGGAAGCTGCCTCAGCGCCTGCAGTAGAGACAACCCCAGCACGAGCACAGACGCCTGGATCGTCCCTGGATTCTGCTCTCACTACATGCTGACCAGTTCGACTCCTTGTTGCTGAGTAAGACCTCCGCCCTGGCTTGGGCTGACTCGGAGCACTTCCTCCACGAGCCTGTTGCTGAACGTGAGCACGCAGGCTCCTGGGCCCTGTCCCCTGCTCCTTCCAGGGACCCTAACTTGTGTGCCCATTGTCCCCCCAGCTCCTGACCACTCACGCGTTGGCACAGGTTGTTCCTCAGGCCTGTTGGGGAAGAGGCACGCACTCTGGTGAGGGACACCAGGCAGGGGTGGCAGGGGCAGAACTGGGACCCGCTTCTGGGTTTCTGATCAGGAAGCCCTGGTGTCAGTGCAAAGCACCTTTCCACCCGCCTCTGTGTGTTGGTCACACATGGCAGACGCCAAGAGGACCCCAGGACAGGACTGTATTCCCCCATCAGAGCAGGGGAAATGGAGGCACAGTCAGGCTAGGGAAGGGGCCCAGGCCTCGCGCTCCCTTGGCCTCCCCCAGGGAAGAGTGTGGAGGCGGGTGTCGGGTGTTCCATACCTGGATCAGGGGAGCAACGGGGAGAGGAGGGCTCAGAGCTGCTGCTTAGGGGGCGGGGGTGGTGCTCCTCGGGTCGTCCTTCATGTCCTCGTGATTCCAGTTACTCGTGGCTCATCCAGCAGAGACCCTGAGAAGCCCTGCAGCACCCTGACACTTCTGGTGTCTGGCAGACATCGTTACGACCGAAGCCCAGTCCTGCTCCCTCGTGACACTGCGGATCACCCTGTGACCATTCTAGGTCCCAGAGCTGGAAGTGCAAGGCTGGGCCCAGGGATGCAAGCATGATGTGCAGAGAAGCAGGACCAAGGACGTGGAGGGCAAGGAGGAGGTCTGCAGCGAGGAGCGGAAGGAGGGGGTCTGAGCAGCCTGCAGTGGGGACAGAGAAGGAGGCATGCGCTGTGCTGGCGGCTTGGGCCTGGGATGGCGGCAGGCGGCCGGTCTGTTAGCATCACTGCAGCCTCAGTGCCTCTGCTCTCCCAGGCCACTGCAGCCATGTTGGGGGGACACAGAGGGCAGGGGCCTCACTGCTGATCACGGGAGGGAGGCGCAGCGGGCGGGAAGGACCGACAGCCCAATCCAGAGAAGAGGCGAGCAAGCATTGAATTAATGGAGCAGACTGCCAAATGCTCATTCTCCTGCTCTCCACCATGTGAGGAAACACACGTGCATGAACGCAGGCTCACACACAGCCTGCTCTGAACATGTAGCCACACACATGTGCTCCTAGGCACGCCGGGATGCACGCAGAGACACATAGTTCTCACACACACCATTATACATGAACACATGTCCGCATTTGCACAGAACAGCAGCATCTGGACACAGAGTTTCTCTGGATCCTGCCCTGCCACTTACTAGATTTGTAACCTTGGGAAAATAATCTCACCTCCCTGTTCCAGCTTGATCATCTGTAAAATATGGCTAATTATATTTCAACCTCAAGAACTTATTGAGTGGAGAGGTGATTAACTGAGTTAATATGAGCAGAGAAGATGAGAGAATGCCTGGCCCATGACAGGGGCTAAATAAGTTAGTTGTTGCTGTGACCATATTTCATCTATTCTAATCCACACTTTTTTTTTCCCCCCCGAGCAGCAACTGAGATATGGCTTACATCGGGCCATTGTTTTATTGGCCACGGCTTTCTTTTTGGTAGCACATGGGGTAATGGCATGTCTGACTGTGGGAGATATCTTAGGCATAATAAAATGGAATATTATTTCCAGAGAATGTTTACTCAGGCTACGTGTACTAAGGAGAAGTAAACTCGGGACACACACATGCCCGGCCCATCTGAGCGGTTCCCCAGGGATGAGTGTGGGGAGGGGTGTCAGGAGCCAGGGGCCTTATCAGGGCCGCCGTGGTGTTTTACAAGCAGCACGGATTGGCCCATGCTTCCATGTGGTTTCACTTAACGTTGCTTGGCTGCAGTCGGCAGACACTCACACTGGTTAACTTAAGCAAAAAGGAATTTATGGGCAGGATGTTGGGCATTCAGAGAAGTCACAGGAGCCCAGACAGGCATGCCTGGAGAGCCGTGAGTACCCATGTCTCTCCCTGACCCCGGATAAGAACCCGGGCCCCATCTGGATGCAGGAAACATCTGGTCTGCACACCGCCTGGTGGAGTGATTGCTGACCTTCTCCCCCATCTCTGGGTCAGGGTCTTTGTCCTTTGTGATTGTCCCTGATCGAAAGCCTCCCTGTCCTTGAGAAATTCTCTATTTTAAAAGTCTTGGGTCGGATAGTAGAGATAAGGACCAGCAGGATTGCTCCACAGCTGGGAAGCCGGCCTCACCAGCTGGGGGAAAAGGCAGCTCAGATAGAGAAGGGACCATAGTAAAGGGTGCTTGGAGGGCCCGCTCGAGGTGGGAGATATGTGCTGAAAATAAACTATAGACCAAACACGATGGCCACTTAACACATGTACTGCAAATCACAACACCCTAAAGGAGAGAGAGAGTAAAAGGGAATGCACCTGCCACAGAGGCGGGGGGTGGGGTGGGGGGAAGGGGTGGGGGTGGGGGGAGGGATGCTGGGAACATTGGTGGTGGAGAACTGGCACTGGTGGAGGGATGCGTGCTTGATCATTGTATGACTGAAACACAAGCATGAAAGTCTGTAAGTCTGTAACTGTATCTCATGGTGATTCATTAATAATAATTTTAAAAAGTCTTGGGAGAAATGGTAGAGCAGGGAGCAGTGGACAGGGAGCAGTGGACAGGGAGCAGTGGATCCATGCAATCCCAGTGTCCCTTGCAGCTGGGATGGCCAACTGCTCAGGCCCTTTTCCAGGCCATGACCAGGAGTAAGTCAGGCCATGGAGCAAGGCAAACACACCCTGCTGGTGGCAGGGGCGGTCAGTGTAATGGCCATAGTCGCTTCCAGGGCACTGCTGGTCGGAACGAGGCTGTCTTGCTCAGTGGCTAAGAAGTCCCTTCAGTCCCTTCAGTCAGTTGTGGCCTGGCTGCTTTGCTTGGTTCCATGCCTGGTCAGCTCTTTCTCATAAATATCTGCTCCAGACTCAATCTGACCTGGGTGGATGCTGTTGGCAGAGACCAATACACTTGACCATAGGCAACTTCACTCCTCACCCAGAAAATCCGAGAAAAGAGGCCAGGGCCTGTGTCTGCTCCTGGCTGGACAGGAGAGGGGGAACTGGTGTCTGTCATGGGAGGCAGAAGCCTCAATTTCACCTATCAAGGTTACACACAGTGAGGAAGAGACAGATCCTAGGAGGAAATCAAGCTGTTAATTAATGGGGGTATGGTAGAGACACCAGTAAGAGTGGCAGAATTATTTAACCAAAATAAGCAGAAGCAGTAGACATATTCAGCTACCCATCTATCCATTTGCCTATTCACCCATCCATCCGTCCGTCCATCCATCCATCCATCCATCCATCCATCCATCCATCCATCCATCCATCCATCTATCCATCCATCCATCCTCCCATTCTCCCATCTGTCTGTTCATCCCTCCATTCATTATCCATCATCCATCCTTTCATATATCTGTCCATACTTCCATCCATTATCTATCAATCCATCCATCCACCCATCTACCCACCTATCCTCCCATTCACCCATCTGTCCATCTATTATCCATCCATCCGTCCGTCCATCCATCCATCCATCCATCCATCCATCCTTCTGTCTATTATTCCATCCATACATACATTCAATACACTTATGATAATGTAGGGACTGTGAACATAGACTGAAATCCTTTCAGGAGCAACAGTGTGGTACTGCTGGCAAGAAATAGACAGGGACAGGCAGAAGGCAGTTCCTCATCAGCTGTATCAGAGGCAGTCAGGGCAGGCTCCACAGTGGAGGTGGCAAATAAGCTGGGTCACAAAGGAGAGGCAAGAAGGGCAAGAATGGCCTGGCCAACAAGGACCAGGGTACGGAGGAAAGGGTTGGGGAAGCAGAATGGACGCAGACTCAAGGGAAGGTGGGGGGCACAGGGTCCTTAGGAGACCAGGAGGTAGGGAGTCCTGAGGGCCAGCTGGACCCTGAGGCCAGGGCCATGAAATGTCAAGTGATGGTGCCATAGTAGAAGTGTTTGTAGTGACACCTCACTCCACATCTTGGAGGATTTGGGAGGATGCGTATGAGCCAGAGGAAGGCCAGGAAGGGCTAGGGCTCACGGGGAGGAAAGGCAGGCATGGATTCAACATGTAGGCCTGCTGAGCAGTGGCTGTCCCCTGCCCTCCCCCTGCCTGCCCAACCCCTCCCCCTTGGTATGCGGGGAGACTGGACATGCTGCCTCCCTACTGGACCCTGTGGTTTCCAGCCCTGCCCGTGGAGTCCTGGGCTTTCCCAGAGCAGCCCCACTGGGCCTACTTTACATATTGGGGTTCCACCTAAGATTCTGTCGTATGACTGGTCCCGGTACAGGGCCACAGGCACCCCCCTGGCCTGGTCTCTTGCATCCTGTGCTCCTCTGGCCCCTCCTGATGAAATGAGGCCTCCAGGAGTATCCCTGGACATTCTCTGCGGTCACTTGAAAAGCTCCACGTTGAAGTTCTTTGTCTTAATGGGGTGGCCGCCACCTTCTGTCCGGCAGAGGGGAGTGGGTTCTTGAGTCAAGCACCTCGGCACTCCCAGGAGCCAGGGACACTGTGGCTGCCTCTCAGCTGGGAACCGGGGCTCTGAAGCCTCAGTGGCTGCAGAGTTGTGATGTTCTGGCCCTGTGGAAGATGGTCCTCAAGGGGTCACTCGGGAGAGGTCACACTTCAGGATGGCCATGGCCAGGCGGAGTCTCTGCCTTGCTCATCAGTCCTGGGGCAAGTTTGAATGTGGGAGAATCCAAAGAATACTCGCTTTTGTGACTAGCAGTTCATTTTCCTCCATGAAAGTTTTTGGTTTTGTTTTGGGAGCACACGTGGTGGTGATCAGGGCTGACTCCTGGCTCTGTGCTCTGGCAGGCACTCCAGGCCCCATGCCACGGATGGCACTGGAACCAGCAGCATACCAGGCAAGGGCCTTGACCTCTGTCCTAGCTCTCTGATCCCACAGTGTTTTGTCTGGAGGGAGAGAGCAAGGTTGGGCCAGGAGCCCCGTGAAGGGCACTGTAGGGGCCTTCATCTCCGGGCCATGCCCAGGCCGTGGGACGACTGAAGTGAGGCTCAGACAGCACCTATGTAGGAAAGCAGGCTTTCTAGCATTTTCCAGACCCCCCCCTGCCCCCTGTGTGCACCTGCTGCTCCTGTTGGGCACATCTGGCTTGCTCCTCGCCAGCTCCCCTACCCCTCGGCCAGTTGGAAGGAAACCTGGGGCATAAAATGAGCTGAAAAGCTGATTTGAAGCCAGTCAGGGCTTCCCTTGGTAAGAGAGAGCAGGGCGCCGGGCCCCTCCACCAGCCCTGAGCCGCCTCAGCACCCGGCTCTCCGTGACACGGGCACCTGGGCTGCTTACCGCCTCGCCCCCGTCGCCACCCTCAGCGCCCCACAGCACCTGCTGCCAGCGCGGGCGTGAACTTGCTGGAGGGCCCTCTGCAGAGGCCCTGCTCGCCTTCCCGACAGGCCAGATGGCAGGCGGTGTGGCCCGGCACGGCAAGTAGCGGGAGCCCTGACCTCCGCCCCCACTGGACTTCCTGTGGCCCGGAGCCCACTGCATCCAAATGTGATTTGCTCGCCTGCTAGGACATGCAGCCCCCAGTGAGCGGCCCCATCTGGCTCCAGTTCCCTCCCTGTTACTCATCAGGATGTCTGTGCCAGCAGCTGTTGGGGCCAGGCAGAATTATGAAAGTCTGCAGAAGCAGCAAATAAGAGCGTTCACCCACCCTGCCGCGGCCAGGAAACTGCGTATTGCCGAGACGAGGGTGGGCCTTTGGGACAGTCTGGGACCTCACCTTATGCAGGTAGCAGAGGACCAGGTTTACGCTCATGCTAGCAATGCCTATTTGTCTGGCCTCCGCGGGACCCCTGGGCCCTCCTAGCAGCCCTCCTCATCTCTCCTAATGCCCAAATTTGGGACGGGGAGAAACCAGTGCACAGAGACGCCCTGGCCTGTCTGTCTCTTGCTCCGCAGCCAAAAAAGCTTTTAGGGAGGCTTCTCTTCCCCTCCCCGTGCAGGGCTGTCCGGGCCCCACGGCTCTCTGCACGGGATGTGGGGCTCCAGATGAACCTGGGCCGACCTGGGACTCCCTCTGTGGCAGCCTTCAGGGCAGCAGCAAGGAGAGGCAGGTGAGAGTCTTCCCCTAACTTGCTGGGCCTGTGGCCAGGGGCCGGGGGCTGTGACCCACTCCTCCTTTTGCACTCTCTGAGCAAATGCCTGAGGCCACCTGAGGTCCAGCTGTCCAGGGGCAGTGCCTGCCTGGCCTGGGTCACATGCAGGCCCCAGGCCCCATGTCCCAGTCCACAGGGAACCCACATGGCCATTTGACCCCAACCACAAATGCCACCTACCGTTTCTCTGAGACTCAGACATGCTGGGATTTTCCTCAGGAGGTAGACACAGCCGAGAGGCGGATTATCAAATTCCAGAAAAGTGAGGGTGCAAAAAAGAATCAACCTTGCTTCCAGCAAGAGGGAGATTCTTGGCTTCTTTGAACCACGTGGACTTTTTCCCTCCACCTGCCTCTGGCCGTGTGGAAGGGGCCGTGGACGAGGGCCACCAGGAAGGCGGGCTCCTGGGAAGATGGTGCTGGGGCCATGCTTCCCTAGCTGGAGCCAACGCCGCAGTTAGACTCTGGCAGTCGTGGGGGTGGAGGGTGGGCCAACCTCGGCGGCCTTCCAAGCAGGGCTCCGGAGGCACCTGTGAGTGTGAGTGTGTCCCTGGGAAACCTTCCAGCAGCGTACAGCTCCCACTATCAAACACTGCTCCAAAGCTCACCAACCACCTCCCCTTCACGCCACTCAACTGCTCTCTGCATAAGACAACGCCGTCTTCTGTGACTCGGCAGGAGGCTACTTCTAAAGGGGCCTCCCACTCACCAGCTCTGAACTCAGTACTCAGGGGACAAGATCTGGATGCAGAATGACTGGAACTGGGTGCCCATGGCAGCCTGAGCCTCAGGGCCTGTGCTGTGTAGTTACAAGTGTGTGTGGGTGCATAAAACACCTCCCATGCAGTGGCCCTCACTGGCAGCTGCCTACCCTCTGATGGGGGTCTTGGCTGAATCAGAGGTAGCCAGGCACAGGAGGGCCGCCGCAGCCCCAGAGGGCAGACGCAGCTCAGAGGCTGATCACTAATGATTACCTGCTTTTCTCTCAAGAAGCTGTTATTAAACCTCTGCAAATGAGGGGCCGGAGCGATAGCACAGTGGGTAGGGCGTTTGCCTTGCACGCGGCTGACCCGGGTTCGATCCCCGGCATCCCATATGGTCCCTCAAGCACCGCCAGGAGTAATTCCTGAGTGCAAAGCCAAGGAGTAACCCCTCAGCATCGCTGGGTGTGACCCAAAAAGCAAAAAAAAAAACCAAAAACCTCTGCAAATGAGCTAGCCACTGTTGGTTGTCCCCAGAGTTGGGTGATTCCTCTATGTCAACTGCAAGAAGGTACCCCGAGTCCTAGGTACTGATGCGAATCTTTTGTTTGGGGCCACACCCAGTGGTGCTCAGGGCTTACTCCTGGTTCTGCACTCAAAGATCGCTCCTGGTGGGGCTTGGGGGTCATCTGGGGTGCCTGGGGCTGAGCCTGGGCAGCCGAGTGCAAAGCCAGCACCCTGCCTGCTGTACTCGGGCTCCCTGAGAGACAGCAGGGGCCTGAAGCACGGGAAGGGGCTGAGGGCCAGGCTCTGCCCCGTTTCTTCTCAGGATGTGGCTTTGCCTCTTGCAAGGCCTGGTTTCAGCTGAGGGACAGGCCGGGCTCCTCAGGGTGCGTGTGACTGCTCCGTGCAGACTGCAGATGCCCGGATGGCGGCACCCTCCTGTGCACTCCGTGGGGCTGTATAGACCCCTGCAGTGCTAGAGAACGTGCCAATGGCCCCCCTTAGCTCGCAGCTTGCTCTGGGAACCCGCCGGCGGGGGCAGGGCCTTGGCCACGAGAAGACCACGGTGCCGAGTCCCACAGCTCAGCACGCACGGGGCCCCTTCTTGCACATCTCATGCTGAGAACTCCGGGGCCGGCAGGGAGGAGCGAGCTGGCGGCGCAGGCTCCTTCCAGTCTTTACCCCTTCAGTGCATGCACCAGGCTGTCCCTCTCCCAGCCCTGATGTGGCTCCACCCTCCTGATACTCTCAAACTGTGGGGCACAAGGAACTGGCTTCCCCCTGCCCCCCATGTCGGGGGGCTTCAGAGAGCAGGCCTGGGCCATCGCTTGTGCAAGTCAAATGGTCCCCCAAACCCGATGCATTCTCTCCCTTTGTAGCGGGGTTGGGGAGGAGGCGGCTGGGAGAAAAACTGGGGGGAATGGCTACAACCAGTCAGGGGTGCTGCCAGGACAGAACTGGGCTCAGTACAGAGGTGGGGGCCAGTGACTGGGCCCTTCCAGCCCCTGTCCCGCATGCACAGGGGGCTCTGATCAGGGCCCGGGAGGCGGGCAGAGCAGATGGCCACAGCCAAGACGGGCAGCCCAGACCCCACTCCCAGTGCCACTGGGGCCCGAGAACCCTGTTGTCTCAGGCACGGCTCATTTTGGCAAGAGCAACAGATATTCTTTCCCTGGTTATCTCTCAGGCTATACGTGTTCCCTCACCATGAAGAGTGGGTCCTCGCCCTGGTCCACGGTCACCGGACACTGTTGTCCCTGCAGCTGGCCTTTCCTTTCTGTGTTTGTTTTGGGACCTCACCCAGCATGCTCAGGGCTCACCCTGTCTCTGTGCTCAGGGATCCCTCTTGGAGGCCTTGGGGGACCACCCAGGGTGCCGGGGATCAAACCGGGTCACTGTGTGCAAGATGGCACCTCCCCTGTCCCACTCCTCCAGCTCGTTTTTCTGCTCTAAAGGGGCCGGCGGTGAACTAGAGAAGAGAATGACCCAGGAAGGTAACTCTCACACCATCTTCTTCGGGATTTGGGACAATCGCGAGATCCTTTCCCCAGCCCCAGCCCCAGCTGGTGTCTGGGAGATGGAGCTGGGGGGGCGGGCTCGCTTCTGGGGTCTCCCGAAGCACTGCTGTGGCACCAGGGAACACCCTGAGCATGAGGACGTAGTGGGTGCTCGACGTGGAAGAGAGAGTTCTGGATGTGCGGAGGGCGGCAGGGCCATGCCTGACTACGCCAACGTGTGCTCGTCCGTCTGGAGAGGTTCCTGCGGCTGGGAGACTGGCGCAGCCAGGAACATGGGCTTTGGGCTGAGCCTCTCCACCTGCTCTGAATCTCTGCTGCTCCTCGCTGTCCCGCCGTCCCGACCTGCATCCCCGCACAGCGGCGCCAGGGCCAAGGCAGAGCCTCAGCTTTAGCCCATCAGGCCTGTGTGGGAGAGTTCTCCGCTGAGCCCGGGGCCTGCTGCTGTCCGCTGGCCGGGGTTCAGGGTGCCTCTCCACACAGTGGGGTTCAGCTCTGCATCTGACCCAGGGGCATCGACATGAGCCCACGACCCCGGTGTGCCTTTGCCCGGTGTCCCAGCGAGCTGCCACTTTGAGAAGTGTTGGCCGGCAGCGGCTGCCTGGCGGTGCCGCAGGATCCGGTTCCCAGGTCTGCCCTCTCCCTGGAATTCCCCTGGAATGCTGAGTGCTCCTGGCAACGTGCTAGGTGCTTTACACATCTCATTTAATGCCTGCAGCCAGCCAGCAGGGAAGGTGAGGGCACTCCTTCCACGTAACCACGAAGTACGTCATGAGATAGCGAGAGGCCTCGTGCGGGGCTCCGAGGGTCAGAATGTGGCAGTCTCTGCCAGCCCTGTCTCCCTGGGCTCTGGGTGTGCACAGGCATGAGGCGTCTCCTGTACGAGACGCCACGAGCCACTAGCCCGACGTAGGACTTTCTACCAGGCCTTTTTGGAGCTCAGGACACTGAATTTCAGTCTGTGGAGAGGCCCTGATGCTGGACTCTGAGCCTCACTCGGTCTCCCAGAGCTCAGCTCGGCTTCCTGCTTCCGTGGCAGAGCTGCCCACTGGCTTGCCTTAGCGGCTAAGTGGCAAGGCCCTGCTGGCTGCGCATCCAGGCGACAGCTCTGTTCCTCCAGCACAGCCCGGGCTAAGCTCTGCCGTGGCCACGCGTGACCTCAAGCTCTATAGTTGCCCCCCTCTATACCCGAGCCACACATTCTGAGATCCCAGTCGACACCTGGAACCTCAACTTCAGGACCGTGTGTGTGTGTGTGTGTGTGTGTGTGTGTGTGTGTGTGTGTGTGTGTGTGTGTTTCTCTACATATGATCAGTCAGATACAGCCAACAAGGAACAACAACTTTTACTAAGGGAGAAAAATTGGTAAGGACAGACTGTACCATGAGTTGCGTTATGATGGCCTCTCTCAAAAGGTCTTACTGTTCTGGAAAGTGCCCCCAGGGCTCAGGGAGGCAGGGTGGAGTGAACCTGACACTTAGGGTTTATGCAGCATAGGCTCGAGGCCCCAAGTTTGACCCTTGGGACCGCATGTAAGCTCCCTGAGCATGACCAGCCCTGGCCCTGGGGACCCTATAAACAAAGGCTCAGCAGCTGAGGACGAGGTGCTTCCTGTCCACACACAGCCACAGCTGGTGCCTGCAGGGAAGGGACCACTATAGGCCCCCAGGGACCCCCAACTCCCCGCCCGAGAGAATGGCCTCCTGTGCTCTCTGCTCACCACAGTGCAGGCTGCTGGGCGCTGGCCCCAGCCTCTTCTCCCGGCAGCTGGTCCTGAGCCTGAGAAGGCCCAGCTCCCCGTGGGGATGGGGAAAATGAGCCTCGGAGCTGTGTCCCTGACTGCTCTCGCACTAGCCTTCCATCACACTGAATCCCACCCAACACGCGTGTGGAGGGCCACGGTGGTGCCAGGAATCTCCTAGTCCCCAGCACCGTGGGCAAGACAGCACATGAGCCTGCCCTGCCGGGCCTAGGTCAGGCCCATGGGGAGGGGTGTGGAGGACCCCTTGGAGGCGAGGCGAGCAGTGCAGAGAGCAGGGGCTTCCTCCCCAGAGCCCGTGTGGTCAGGGGTAGGGGGAGCACTGGCCAGGCCCCTGCGTGTCCACCCTGGCTTGGCCATTGCTCTTCTCCTACCAACTGTGCCCTGATTTCAAATGAGAGCTCGACCCACCAGCGGGAAGAAGCCACGGCATGCTCCCTCTCCTCTGTTGTCCCCCGTCTCCTCTTCGTCTCCTTGGCTCTGCCCCTCATTGCTCACTGGACCATTCCGGAGGGACCTGCCCTCCTGGAGCAGGATGCTGAGTGTGACTGCAGCGCACGACACTTAGCTCGTGTCTATCTGTGGGGCTCGATGACAGGACACTTGCAGGGGACATTCTTGGAGACACATAGGTGTCATCTATAGGTGCCATGTATAGGTGTCATGTATGGGTACGGTGTGTGGGGATCATGTGTAGATGTCATGTATGGTTATATGTGTAGGATCATGTATCGGTGTCATGTATGGGTACCACACGTAGGTGTCATGTATGGGTATGTATGTAGGATCGTGTATGGGGTCATGTATGTGTACTGTGTTTAGGATCATGTATAGGTGTCATATATAAAGGTCATGTACAGGTATTACACACAGACATCATATGTCATGTACAGGTATCATGTATCATTCATAGCTCTCATGTGTCACGTGCATGTATCACGTGTAAGTTTCATGTACAGGCACCAGGTCCCACAGGTCAGCCGTGCTCTGGTTCCTCCATCAGCAGGCCCGGCAGTCTGGGCTGCAGGACTGTGTGGGCCGTGAAGCCGGAGGTGGCCCTTCCTGTCACAGCCTCTGCTCTGTCCCCAGCTCGGGCCAGTGAGCCAAATGTTGATGCTTTCTGAGCAGTTTTCTTCTCTCCACATCGCCAAGAGGTCACAGGCACCCAGTGTCCACACAGCCCGACTTGCTCCTTCAACTCACATCCATCCCTTCCGGCTCTGAGCCTTGGCCGGGGCCCCAGGGAGGAGTCGAGGACAGGAAAACCCTATGCCGCCACCTTCACACAGGCTTTGCCACGCAGGCCAGAGACACTCTGGCTGGGGTGCACTGGACACGGTGGCTTAGCCCGGGTCACTAGCAGGGGGCTGTTAAACATGGGTCCCAGTGCCCTGGAATGCCATTCTCATGGGTGCCGAGCTCGGCCTCCCGGGAAAAGCAGTGGTCATGAGCGATCTACAGTGCACACCCCTGGTGTAAATGCACAAAAACAAACATACCTACTGCAAGTGAAACAGGTCCCGGAAGCCTATTGTGCTATTGCGATATGCCAGATACTCTGCCCAGAAGGTACAAGTATACCTGGTTCCTCTGCATGACTCTGGCACCATCCCATCTCACAGAGGCATAGCAAGGTTCTGTAACTTGCTCAAGGTCTCTCAGCTGGTAGGGAAGTGTTTTTACGGAGGAAAGCTGATTCCAGGGCCTGCACTCTGAGTCAGTGGGCAAGTATTCTGGGGCTGGCCCGGCTCCCCAGTGTCAGGAGAAACCTTCCTCTCTGCAGCTCCTGAGCCTGCCCCCAGGTCCCAGGGCAGAGACTGCCATGCATCCACAGACTTCTGGCATCCCAAACAGCCTCCTGCTCATGATGGGAATGCACAGGAGTGAGGCGCCAGGTCTGGGCGAGGTGGGTGGTGTGTGCCAGTTAGATCTCTCAGCCTCTCCAGGCTACCCAGAGGCTCAGGTATCCGATACGGAGAGACCCCCCACTCGGAGACTGCTTGGGGCTCAGGGCCACCCTGGGTGTGGGGGCCTGGAGAGAGGCCCCGTCAAGAGGCATGGCCGTGCACGAGACAGCCGGCCTCACCTAAGTCTCTTTCCAGAGCTCTCCACTCCTTTCCCAGGGGCCCACCAGGCCGGGTCTTGGCCATGCAGGAAAAAAAGGGCCGGAGCGTTTGCCCGGCCAAGAGCAAGGCTCCCTTCTCTTCCCTGTCAGATATCCATGCCTCTGCTTCTTCCTTGTCATCTTCCTGTGTCTCTGCGAAGTATAACAATGTACTTTTTATCTCTCATTTGCCCTTCTCTGAAGAATCAATTGCTCCCATAGTTTCATTCACATTGGCCCAAGGGACTGCCAAACGCATCTTTAGCCTCATCCTCTACCTTCCTCCACTCAAATCCTGAGTTTTATCTCCAATTAGCCATTGCAGTTAGAATGAATGGATCCATCTCTTCCATACCAATTTGTTGAGAACTCACTAAGGATGAGGCCCATGCTTGGTGCTGCAGAGAAGAGGGCTGGTGTGGGCATGTCTGGTGCCTGTTGGAAAGATGTTATCAAATGATCTGGCAAATAAATGTAAACTGGGGATTTTCACAAGCATCTTAAAGGAGACGTACATAATTCGTTGCCATTTGACAAGTGGTTCTTTGCCTGAATGAGGATGTTTCTGATGGTGATAAGGCTGGAGCTGAATTCTGATGCATGATTAGCAGTGAATTAGGTGGAGTGAGAGGTGAGAGGAGAGAGAGGCAAAGGCAAACACACTGTCCGTGTGACCAGAGACCATGGCAGGAAGGAAGTGGTGAGCGGAAGAGATGTCAAAGGAACCAGCGCAAAAATTGGGGTGGGGGGGAAGAGAGAGAGAGAGAGAGAGAGAGAGAGAGAGAGAGAGAGAGAGAGAGAGAGAGAGAGAGAGGGAGAGGGAGGGAGGGAGGGAGGGAGAGAGAGAGAGAGAGAGGGAGGGAGGGAGGGAGGGAGGGAGGGAGGGAGGGATTGAGAGGAGAGAGAGGAGAGAGAGAGAGATCAAGAGAGCGAGCTTGAGAGGACCCCTCTTTGACTCCCAAGACCAAATATCTACATTTGTGGCTTCATGGCTTTTGACTTTTACTGGGCCCCAGACAGTCTGGATAAAGGCTATAGTTCCTGTCCCTGGTCTAGGGCTGGGCACATGGAGAAGTTCTGACAAAAGCAGCGTGAGTGCTGTGTGCACTTTCTGGGAAAGGTACTGAAGGGGTGGGCACAGCCCTCTTTGCCCACTACTCACTCCCGATGGGTGAAACTCAGCCGTTGTATCTCGGGTCGGAGCTGGCCCTGAGGACCACTGCAGAGCCCTGTGTTTGAAACGGCAGAACGGCCCAGTAGGACTCTGATGGCCCTGCGCTGGGCCTGCAGGGCCTGTCGTGAGCTGCTTGTCTCTCTGTGACGAGAGCAAGGGTTCTTCTGGTCAGCTGCCTGGGGCCTTGGTACCATGCAGCTAGGGAAACCCTGACTCATGGAGACATGCGGCAGCCCGGCATTGCCAGACGGGCACTTGCTGCTCGTGGCTGGAAGGGAGTGAGCAGCCGCAGGGGCTCTTCCCAGGACCCAGAGGGGCTCCAAGCAAAGCCCTTTCTCTGGGTGTCATTTGCTCAGGTGCTGCAGGTGTCATTCGCATGGGGACTGCGAGGGTAAGGACATGGGGACTTGTTCTCTGGACCTTAAAAGTGCTCCTGTCTTGGAAAGAAAAATACTGTGAAAATTCTAGACCTGCATTTCAAAGCATCGTGTCATAGGTGAAGCATGGGAAGGCTGGAAATGAAGGGTGGGCCAGCCAGGGGGTCAAGAAGGGCAGCCCAGACCTAGGCATAGTTCATAGACTCCTGGACTGTGTCGCCAGAAAACTATTGGCTCTAATGGTGGAAGGTCTTGGGTATTAGATGGGCATATGAAATGCCCCAGGAGCACTGAAGAGGCCCCAACACACTTGGCCTGGCCTTGCGTTTGTGTGTGTGTTTGTCTGTGTTGTGTTTGCTCTTGTATTTGTCTGCATTAGTGTTTATGATTGTGTGTGCGGGGTTGGAGCGATAGTGCGTGTTGGATATGCCAAACACAGTAACAATAAGTCTCTCAATGAGAGACGTTACTGGTGCCCACTCAAACAAATCGATGAGCAACGTGATGACAGTGACAGTGACAGTGATTGTGTGTGCATGCACAAAGCATGCATTTGAAGAGGTGAGGGGCATTAACAGAGGGCTTCATGGAAGAGATGGCTATTGTGGAGAGTTTGAAGTGAGAGAAGTGAAAATCTCCCCTCTGGACAAGGAGGACAACTTGAGAGGGGCTTCCCAAGCGGTGCTCAGG
Source organism: Sorex araneus (assembly GCF_027595985.1). Taxonomy (NCBI): domain Eukaryota; kingdom Metazoa; phylum Chordata; class Mammalia; order Eulipotyphla; family Soricidae; genus Sorex; species Sorex araneus. The sequence goes on from NC_073304.1 coordinate 112,791,320, forward strand.
AAGTGTGGCTGTTCACCATGGTGGTTCTCAGCCAAGCTCCCTGGCAGGCCACTCGGCCCGGTGGTGCTCAGGGTAGCAGCCAACAGTGTTAGGTAGAAATGTGGTAGCAGGGGTGGAGCCAGGGCAAGGCAAGCCTTAACTTCAGTACTCTGTCTCCGGCCCCAAGGAGCATGATTTTAAGGCAGCTGAGCCTGAGGGAGTGGACAGGCCTAGAGGGAATGTCAGGATCTGCGACGTCCCCATCTCAGAGGTGGGGTGAGGGTGATTTCGGAGGAGCCAGGGAGTCAGGTTAGAGCCTTCTATCGTGCTTGCCAGTAGAGAGGATCTGGGGAACGTTTGAAGCGGCAAAGAGCACAGTCAGCTCTGTGCTTAGAAAGAAGAATTAATCGCAACAAATTCCCAGCATGTCCCTCCATCAAGGCTGTGTGAGAAGGGCTGGCGCAGTGTCCAGTGGAACTTCACCGAGTCGTTTAAAGCAGCACATCGGAGCTCCATGCGTGGCGATGGCGCTGTCTCCAAGATAAATCGTTGCAGTTAAAATAATCAAGGTGCTGCAAGGTGTTTGTAGTGCGGGTCTGTTCGTTTGAAAGATGTGCACGGATGTGCAGACGTGGAATCATCTTTCTCTCCCTCTCTCTCTGCTGTCTCTCCTTGGAACAATTTCTATAAAGATGCACAAGAACCAGCAGTGGAGGGGAAGAACAGTGTGGAGAGACTTACTTTACCTTCTAAACATTTTCTAATGATTGGAATTTGTTTTCTACCAAGAACACGCATTATTTTTCCAATATATTAAACAAATGTGTACTAAAGTGTTTTATTTCACTGGAAATGTGAGTGACGTATTGAAGAGACTTAGGAGAGGGTGGTCCCTCCCCCAGCTCCATTCTCCTGATTAATGGCCACACCATCCATCCAGTTATTCCATCTCAAACCTTGAAATCATCTTCCACACCCCCCATGTCTAATCAGTTATCAAGTCCTGCTGTTCTACCCCAGAAATCTCTCTCCCCTCAGCACCAGAATAGACAGAGAGATGGATGGGTCAGTCCTGCAGGCCCAGAGACAGACTGGAGTATGTATAAATATTTAGTATGTGATAATGGTGACATTTCAAATCCTTATGGAGAGAATGGATTATTCAATAAATGATGCTGGGAAAAAAATTAACTCTGATCCTAAGCTCAGTCATAAACTAAAGTACATTCTTGGAGAGTTAAATATATGCATGTAAAAATAAAGTCACAAAGCCACTCAAAGAAAATGTAGGTCAGTTTATATAAATATCGGTCTGCGGGGGGCCTTTCGAAGGAAGATGCTGAAAGGAAATGTAAGACAACACTGATAGCCACACTGCATAAAACTAGTGCTGCTACGTGCTCAAGTCAGATAAAGAAAATTAGAAACAAATGTAAAGCAGCAAAGATACTTTGCCAAATATGGCAAATAAAGTGCTAATATACTTAATTTATAAGGAAAGAATATAGAATAGTGAGAAAAAGATAAATGTTCCAATAGGCAAATTTGAATACATCATGAAGAGAAGGGGAAATCAAATGGCCAATAAACATATGAAAATTGTTCATTGCTTCTGTTTTACAAACATTTTTAGCTTAAAAAATTGAGTTATTATTGTTCAGACGCATGTCCACAATAGTGACAGCTTCTAGGGGTTTGCTGTACCCAGATACTGCATTCATATTTTAAATAAAGAAATGTTTCCTTTTTTTGGGTCAGGATTCTGGACAACAGTCTTATGAGGAAGGAGGATGTATATGTAAATCAGCTCAAACTCCACGGCTTAATCCATCATCTACATCAAAATCTTCAGGAATCTACCTCTTTGGACTCATTGATCTTACTGGAAAGAGTACATCCCAAGGAAATAATTAAGTTTCTCAGAATGATGTTTGGACAGTGTGGTAGAGAAGTTCAGGGAGTTGCAAAATTCACCCCTCAAATTCCTTTTATAGCAAAAGGATGAAGTAAATTATAGTACATCTAAATAACACAATAGTGTGTGACCCAAAAAATCACCTTGGCTTAAAACTCTATTCTTACTCTAAAAATATTTTTGTGAATTGAGTTTAGAAGTCAGTGTGGACATTATAATCCCTGTCAAACACAAGTATCAGTCATGTAGACAAAGCACTAAATTCTTAATAGTAACAATTTTTGAGGTGAGAAGATGAAAACTGATTTTTACTTTCTTAAAAAACACTCCGGGGGGCAGAGCGATAGCACAGAGGGTAGGGCGTTTGCCTTCAATGCGGCCGACCTGGGTTCAATCCCCGGCATCCCATATGGTCCCCCAAGCACTGCCAGGAGTAATTCCTGAGTGCAGAGCCAGGAGTAAACCCTGAGCATCACTGGGTGTGACCCAAAAAGCAAAAAAAAAAAAAAAAAAAAAACCACTCCGTATTTAAAAAAATCACTTAATAAGTATAGACTACTGGGAAAAAATCATAAAACACTTTAGAGATACCTACCCTATTGCACCAGAAACTACCCGATTTGTCAAAAGCAAAGCTCCAGAGGTGTGAGACTGTGCAGGGGCGTTAGACGCTTGGCACAGTCTCACAGCCACAGAGGAGGGAATGACGGCGACGCTGGAGACAAGGGCACGGTCCGAAGCAGAGTAGCCCAGAGTGATAGTACGGAGGGGAAGGCGCTTACCTTGTACACTCAGCCTGGCCTTGATTCCCGTCACCTCACACTGTCCCTCAAACCCTGCCAGGAGGGACCCCTGAGCACTGAACTGGATAGAAGCCCTGAGCACTGCAGGGTGTGCCCCCAAAACATATTAGAAAAAAAAAAGGTTGTAACAGAACCAAGTAATGAATAAAAACCAACTTGTAGAAGTGCATTTGCTAAAGTGAAAAAGGCTATACCAAAGACCGAGTGACGGCAAAATATGCTCCATAATCATAAGCAAAAGGACAAAACCCTGTTGGAAAGAAGTAGGAGATACTAGGAAATTTTGCAGCAAGGTTATTTTTAGCTGCCTGAGTTACAGGTAAGCTCTTTTGTTTGACATTATCTTGTGTTTTTGAATTTTCATTTCCACACAAATTCCATTTCTTACTTGCTTCCATTTGGGGGCCGTTAGAACATTATCAAGACCAGTAGAAGTCAAATGACAAAGCTAGGGACATATTGTGGCATGTGTGATACCCAAAGTTCCTTCACACATTTAACCGATAAAGAACTCTGACAAGCCAAGAGAGAAAATGTGAATATCTCAAGAAGAAAAGATTTGCATGGGAGGTACAAAGGCAATTTTTCAAAGAAATGCAATCCATTTAGTTTGGACACAAAGGAAGGCTAAATATCCACAGTGATAAAGGGAATGTAACTCAAAGAGAGTCGGAGTTCTGCTCTCCTTGACACGGGTCATTCTCTCTGTCACTTTGGGGTGGGGAGGAGTCCCGGATACTCAGAATGAGGCTGGCAGCATAAAGCCTTCCTCCCTCCGAGGAGCAGTTTGGCATAGAGGTAGGAAGAATCCTGAAAGTGTTCATTTTTTCTGACCCAGTTCAGTTCCTGGCGACTCCTTAGGAATATATCTGAGGAAGTGGTTATGAGTGTGCAAAAGAAAAATATCATGGCCAAGAATGGTCTTGTGGCTTTGCTTACCGTGACAAGCATTACGATTCAATCAGTCAACAGTGGAACCGCAGCAAGGTTGATACAGCAGTACTGGCCTCTCGTCTGAGATGTACTGTTCCCGAATCCACAGAGCCCAGAGATCTGACTTTCTACTCATTTGCTACAGGTTCTCTGGTGGCAAAAATCTGCCCTGAGCTAAAGGAGACTTTGAATTTGCCATTATTTATCAATCTCAGCAGGATTCCTGTTGGTGCTTTCTTGCCCAAGTATGTACTTAGCTCTGGATGCTCCTGCAGCCAGTCTTCTAGCAGGAGCTTCATTACACACCACTGTAATCCTTCCGTAGCCTGTGAAAATCCAGATAACTTTGATTTGGAAAGGTATGGTCCCAAAGGTTTCTGATAATATTACAATACTATGACATCTCTTAAATTTATATTTGTGGGGAGCATTGTTGGATATTTCTGTTATAATACTCTTTCCCTATGTTAAAAACAATCAAAAAGCCCCCACAGAATGTAAAAATGATGCATATTCTGTTTCGTTTTGTACAAAGAGCATGTTTCTAGGGCTAGAGAGATAATACAGCAGAGAGGACACCTGCCTTACACATAGCCAACTGGGTTCAATCCCCAGCACCACAAATGGGCTTCCTAAGTCTCTCCAGGAGTGATTCCTGAGCACAGAGCTGGGAGTAAGCACTGAGCACCACTGGTTGTGGCTCCCAAACTAAACCAACCGACAAAAAGCATGTACCTACAGATTATTTCACTAAACTAAAGAGACATGAAAGAATATACAAAAATTTCCCCAGTGGTTATCTGTATGATAGAATTATTTGCAATTTATATATTCTTCTCTCTATTTCCACAATTCTCTGTAATGTCTTTATATTATCTTGATAAAAACATACATTTTGAAACCCAGAGCTAAACCTAGATGGTTTTCCATCACCCAGAAACTGAAGTATAAGCTCCTTAGAGAAAAGCATCAGACACATTGCTGGAATTCAAACTCCATTCTTCTAAATCTTCCTTCTGGGTTCCTCTCTTCTGTGGGTTGCATCGGAACCAGAACTCTTGGAAGGGAGTTCAGCACCACTTCTGTGTGGTATTCAGAGTAACTGGATGAGGAAATGCCTTGTTTAAGGTGTATGTGGGTGTGGGGGGAAAGACGCTTAGATCGTCCTTGGCCCCAGAGCACAGGGAGGAGGAGAGAAGAGTGAAGGGGAAGGGGGGAAGAAATAGACGAGAAGTGATTGAGGGGGGCAGGGGTCCAGGGGACCCAGGTATACAATGGAGTTAAGGACTGATAGAGCTACCAAATATCTCAACCACATAAAGTCAGCAACACTGACATCGCGAGACCCAACTTTAATAACCAAATTTAAAAGGTGCTTGTCAAGACGGCAGGCTGGGGCTGGTGGGGGGCAGGAGAGGACCCTGGGCCTCTGGTGGAAGGGAGCTGACACTGGGGGCAGGATCGGTGATGGAACACTGTATGGCAAACACCCAACTATGAATGACTTTGTAGTTCATGGTGCTTTAGTAAAATAAAATTTGGAGTGAAAAAAAAGAGGGGAAAAATGAATGGGAATTTGTAAAAAACTAAGGCTCGCCGAGGGGCGAGTGCACTCGCAGGCTCTCCGGGCGGCTCTGTCTCACCACCCGCATTCGGTGCTCTGGAACCACAGTGTGTGGACTGGATCGGGACGGCCGGTGGTCAAGGACAGGCGAAGGAAGAACGAGGACCAAGCTGGTTGCTGATTAGTTACCGTTTATTCAATCTTTCATCTTTCTCACCTCCCGCACTCCCAGCTCCGGCCTCTCTCTGGATCTACTGCTCAACTGCTGCTTCTCTCTGGCTTCTCTCTCTCCTCCTACTTGTCTCTCCCACCTTGCCCTCTAGGCTACAACCAACCAGGTAGCCAAATCAACATAAGAAAGCCCTTCCTGAGGGCAGGGCACTCCAAAGCCCTTCCTCACTCTTAAGGTTTTTTTCTTTTCCTTAGTCCAGGAACTTATTAACATCTCAATACTAGTTATTTTTGTATGGACATAGCAAGGGATACATTGAGGCTTGCAAGGCAGCTCTCCTGGCAACATCTTGCCACAGGCTCAGACCACAGCACTCAGGCCAGATTAATCATTCCTCACCCTAGCAGGGTCCAAATCTAGTATCACTGTTTGGATCATGACAGCATTTGTCCATGATCAAGCTCTTAACTTATAGTTAAGCATTAGGCACTTTGGCCAGGCCCATCTCGATGCCAGGGTAGCACACAACTCACCGCTTGCCCTGGGTCCTTCTCGTCCCAAGTCGTTGGGACCCTGCTTTGGGGATGCTAGGAAGTAAGGGCAGCTGAGGCTTAGGTTGAGAGAACAGATGCCCAGGAGGAAAATATCATGTAGAGTCAAATGACTCCCAGGTTACGAAAGCATAACATTTGTTAAGTCTTCCTGTGTCCATACAAAAAGGACTTGCTCTGAATAAACTATGCAAAGGACTCAAGGAGAAGAGAAAAACATTATTTACAAGTCAACAAAACACTAAGAAAGAAGCTACAAATAAACAAAGAGGAATAGGAGCACTGTAATGGGAGTAACCCAATAAACCTGAACTACTGAGGCTATGTTATCCTACAGGAATTCAGCCTTTTAACAAATTCAAACCCGTTTTTGTGGGCAAAGGCATGAAGAGAAATTCAGGACTCAGTGCTTAGTGGGCCATTTGCAGTGAGTCCCTCCATGCCTTCCCCTAAGAAGGCCTGACATGGGTTAAGCTCCTCCAGTAGATTTAGCCACTGAGTGTTTCTGTTTTATTTTCATTGTATTCTCATTTATGTTATCTTGTGGAAAATCTTCCAGGACATCTCGAGAATGTGGTTCCCATAAAGCCCCTCGGAAATGCAACTCCAGTGGAAAACTTCACCCTTCCAGAGGACACAAGTACACAAGCAGCATTTCTTGAGTGACAGCAGGTTCCCTGTGTGCCGCGCCCTCGCCGCTGCCTCTGCAGACTGATCTTCATGTTTCTGGGTCGGGCCTCTTGCTCCTCTGAGACAGAGCTTTCCCGAGAGGAACAAATCCTGAGCAGAGTTCCTGGGAACAGGCAGTCTAAGCCCTGAGCATCGGTTAAGGTGTTTGGGGCAAGCCACGCCCCTCTCAGCTCCGTGAAGAGACCAGGATACTCCCAGGAGAGGGGAATTTTGTGAAACAAAACCTAGTCAGGAGACAGCAACTGTAAGCGAGAGAGAGGACCTGCTGGTGCAAGACGCAATCTCTGCTGGGGTTTTCCTTCTCGATGGTCACTTTGTAGGAAAGAGGAAGGGTTGGTTGGGACAGAGGCAAGCTCGGGCCGGCTTACTTGCAGATGGTAATCGCTTGGTGGAGGCTTTCTGGAGTCGCGGCTCCGTCCCAGCTTACAGAAAGAATATCGGGATTGACTAGTAATGTCTGCCCTGGGCGCAGAGTGGTGCCATTTCTGTCTTCCTTTGCTGGTCACCCTGCAGGACTGTCTGTTTGCTCTGAAGACCTGAGTCAGAATGGACACGTGGGAGTCCACTTTCAGATCGAGCCCTGTCCCATCAACTCTGCTGACTTCTGGACTCCATCCTCTTGCCCCTCACTGCTATTCTGATTCTCCTTTCCTCCATGGGGATAAACGCTGTGCTCCTGATCTCCATCTTAGCCAAGTAATGGTTTTCCACGACAGTCTTCTCACACTCCCATTCTCTTAGCGTCTTGCCAGAGACGAAACTGTTTTTACAAAAGGGAAAGAAGAAAAAAATATATATGTAAAAATCACACATCCTCACCATGTGCTAAAATCATGTATTTTGGCAGCAAGAACAGCTTTCTGAGGCCAAATGGCATTTTCCTTTTCTTCAAAATGAGAAAAGAAAAAAATATGAAGAAAGAAAAGAAAAAGGTCTTACTTTCCCAGCAACTGGCACCAAATTATTATTGGTCCTTGTCAGTCCCTGCAGCTAAAGGTCCCCTGGCTCAGGCAACCCTGGGAGACACACAGATTCTGGGGAAATGGCTTTGCACACAGACTTAAATACACACACACTTGGCTGGGGGGCCATCCGCATGGGGCTTAGCAGAACAGTGTTCAAATGGATCCTCCGTGCCCTGTGATCCTGATCTCCTCTCCGGGTTTCTGAGTCCCGTAGCCCCCGTACTACCGGGGTCAGCTTGTTACTGCACATGAGAGCCACACGCTAGTTCCAGCTGCCAGGAAACTGGTCTCCTACTGTGGGGGAGAGGCAGCGGACAGTAAAGGCACTCACACACTGACTGCAGGAAGCGCCGTGTGGTCAGGGGAGTGGGCAATGCCAGGTGGGTGCCACTGCGGGCAGACCCAGCGTTGGTAAGTGTGTGCGTGCCTGGCCTCCCCGGGACCCACAGCTCCAGCCTTGGGGCACCCCTACTGCGGATGCGGGAGCTGTGGGGAAGCCCAGTGTGGGACAGAGCGAGCGAGGCGGGGCAGGAGAGAAGAGGGGCGTCAGGGCAGGCCAGGGGCACTCCTGGCCACTTGGGCTTTATGCTAAGACAGACCTGGAGCACTGCATGCCTCTCCTGCAGGGAGGAGCTCGCTGACGGTATTCGTGCCTCTCGGGACCACTGCCCCTTACTCCCCACCCTAACAAAAGCTGGGGACTTGCAGGCCCGGGCAGAAGCAGAGGGACTGGCGCGGCCCAGGGGTCCCAGGGCCAAGAGCCCGCCGAGGAGGTAACGGGAAGAGGGAGAAGATGGGCAGCCCGAGGTCCCAGCTGACCAGGCTCTGTGGGAGACTGTGGGGCAGCGGAGGACGGGCCCCACCTCCCAGCTTCATGCCTCCAATGCTGTGAGAGCTGGTGGAGGGGCAGGCCACTCCAAGTCATTGGCCCAGCTGGGGTGGCTCCAGAGCAGCCAAAGGCATGAGGTTTGGGAACCCCTGGGACCGCCTCACTCACTCCAGCATTTCTGAGACGGCCTCGGCCTCGGGGGACTGCTAAGGAGGTGACCTCGTGGGAAGCTTGACCCTTATGGCGGCTGAGTGTCCTCTTCTGAGAGAGAGGGGAGGTGCCAGCACGTCCCTCCCGGGGCCGCTCTGGAGATTAGAGGTGTCTGTGTGTTGGGGCTGGTGCCTGTCCCGCCCCCCCCCCCCCCCACCGGTCTCGGCCAACAACAGCTGTCGCCGCATACGCTTGCTCTGAGTCCCCTGTGTGTCAGAAGACCAACGGGCAGGAAGTCCTGCCGGCCACCTGCCCCCTAGCGCCACAGAGGACAAGCTTGGGTTACACAGGCACTTGGGTCACTTATTCCATGGCCCTGTGGCCCAGGGACCGTATCTATTTTGGGATGACACAAGAGCCGGGGTGGTGAGTGGCTTTGCCCAGCTGCCTCGCCCTTGTGGTCAGAGCCAGCCTTGGTCTTGACCTTGAGACAAAGCTCCCAACTCCATTTCCCTTCCTAGGAACACCCCTCAACACACACACACACACACACACACACACACACACACACACACACACACACACAGCCCTCAGTGGGGGTCTCTGTGGACTCAGTGTCAGCTCCTGGGCTGTCCTCAGGGGCCACAGAAGTGCCTTCTGGCTGTTCTCCTGTGCCTTCTCCCACCCCCTCTCGGAACACCCCCCTTCGGGGAGACTTCCCCGTGGCCCAGGCCCCCCTCTCATCTCAAGGCATGCACGTCCAGGGGGCAGTGAGAGCTCAGGCCACTTCCTGGAGTCTGAGGTTCTGGCTGGAATTTGGATGTATGGGGCAGGACTAGGTGGAGAGAGGATGGGGACACGCACACACACGCACACCCACACGCACACACGTACACAACGCGCACACACGCGGGCTGCAGAAAGCCCGGCCATGCCACTGTCATAGGCCCTCTGTCTCTCCGTCACCGCAGCCCTGCTCCCTCTCTGGCACGTGGATGCATCCCTGTGTGCAGGGCGCAGGTGTGAAGGCGACAGTGGCCATCTGGGGTGCCCTTGGCTACGTTCACACTGCCCAACCTTGCCCCGGCGCGCACAGACACCAGCCTGCGGCCAGCCGGGCAGAGTGCCGGGTCGTTCTCCTCCACTCAGGAACATGCGGCCTGCTGCGGGGGCCGGGCAGCTCTCCCTGCCCCTGGAGCTGCGTGACCGTGGCTGGGCCCTCACGCTCTCTGGGCCTGCCTGTCCAGAGCAGGGAGTCACTCTCCGCCTCTCCCAGACAGTTCGGGCATTGTCTGGGACCAGGGAACCTTCCCCCGGCCCTGCCCCGGCTGGATGCCCAGCCAGGCGGATAGTGCTGGCTACCAGCTACCCAAGGTCGACGGGACAGGAGTTAATCATTCCCACAGAACACGGGCAAGCACGGCTGTTCCCACTGTGGCTGGTGGGCGGAACCACACCCCCTGCGGCTGGGGACCTTTCCCTGGGGGCCCCAGTCAGCAGTCTGGCCTTGGGGCGACACTTTTCCACTGCAGCGTCAGCCTGTCATCGGTGGGATGTGTCTCGGGCGGGCCTTGATGGTCTGAGGGCCGGGCAGTGGCCTGGGTTGCTGTCTCACACCTTGCTGCCAGGCCTCCACACCTCTGTCTGCTCCAGCTGGTGCCCGAGACCACCCCGCCCCCACCCCTAGCCAGTCCACACCCCTCCTCAGGAAGGGGAGGAAGCCTGGCCAGCAGCCCTCTCAAGCCTCCACCAGTGCTCCCGCCCCCGACAGTGCACACCCAGGGGAGCTCTGCCCCGCCCCCGACGGTGCACACCCAGGGGAGCTGTGCCCTGCCCCCGATGGTGCACACCCAGGGGAGCTGTGCCCCGCCCCCGACGGTGCACATCCAGGGGAGCTCTGCCCTGCCCCCGACGGTGCACACCCAGGGGAGCTCTGCCCTGCCCCCGACAGTGCACACCCAGGGGAGCTCTGCCCTGCCCCCGACGGTGCACACCCAGGGGAGCTCTGCCCTGCCCCCGACAGTGCACACCCAGGGGAGCTCTGCCCTCAGCACCCTGCACTTCAGCTGTGCCCCACGTGTGCCCATCGGGGTGCCTGCACGAGGGGTGCACAGAATGGGGGTCCCAGGACGATGCCTGCCAGGTAGTTTGTGAACCCTCGGGGACTGGATTCCAGGAACAAGCGCATCCCCATCTCCAGTGACAGTGAAACCTCAGATACAGCCATGTCGAAGCTCCAGCAAACGACTGCGGGGAATACGGGAGCTGCTGCCCCTCCTGGCTGGGCGGCACCTGTTCCCGGGCACTGCAGGGCGACCTCGAAGACCACATCTAGCTCCGCTCCCCTCTCGCCACCTCTGCCAGCCTGCCCCGGCCCCCCTGACCCCACCCCGCCCTGACCCCGCTGAACCCCACCCCGCCCCGGCCCCCCTGACCCCCACCCGCCCCGGCCCCCCTGACCCCACCCTGCCCCGGCTCCCCCTGGCCCCCACCCCGCCCCGGCCCCCCTGACCCCCACCCCACCCCGGGCCCCCCGACCCCCACCCCGCCCCGGCCCCCCCCGACCCCCACTCCGCCCCACCCCCACTGATCCCCACCCCGCCCCGGCTCCCACAGACCCCCACCCGCCCCGGCCCCCACTGACCCTCGGGGACTGGATTCCAGGAACAAGCGCATCCCCATCTCCAGTGACAGTGAAACCTCAGATACAGCCATGTCGAAGCTCCAGCAAACGACTGCGGGGAATACGGGAGCTGCTGCCCCTCCTGGCTGGGCGGCACCTGTTCCAGGCCCCCCCGGCCCCCACCCCGCCCCGCTGACCCCCACCCCCTGAAGCGTGCCTGTGCAGAGCCCAGGTGTCAGCGTCTGGTTCCAGCACACGCACTCGGCTCCCCAGCATGGTCTCCGTGTCCTTCTCGGGCTGAGCGGAGAGGGGTCCCACAAGGTGATAGGGAAGGGGCTTGCTCATGGCGGAGCCGAGGCACCTCTTGGGTGCTGGGTGCTGAGTGTGGGCCTGCCCCTGGGCTGGGACGTACTGGGCGTGTGGGGGCTGCTGCACCGTGGCTCCCTCCCACCAGAGCCAGAGGGGGTGGGGAGTGGCCGAGTAGCCGCTGCTGAGGGTCCCGTGGCAGGCCTTGGGGTACGGCCTGTACTTGGAGCCCATCCTGCAGTGAGCCCTGTTCTGCTGGGCTCAGACTCAGACGAAAGTGGCTGCCCCCTCCCTTCCCAGGACTCTGTGGGCAAGGAAGGGGGTTGTGAACCTCGGGGACCCCCGGGCGAGCCCGGGTCGGCAGGGTAAACGGCGGTGAGGGGCTGCCTGGGGTGGGCCTTGCCTTGGCTCTGGGCCTCTGTGGTGAGCTGGGAGGAGGGCCCTGGGGAGTGCGGGGAGGCTGCTGAGGCTGGTGGCCAGTGCCGGGGCGGGTCACCGGGCCCTGCACCGTGCAAGCCCACGGGCAAGGCAACTCCTTGGGATTCAAACGCCTGCTTTCAGTTTGTTGCCAAGACGGGAGCCAAGTAGGTGTTGCGGGCTGGCCAGCCAGCGTCACCCGTCTCCTGGTCAGCGGCCAGTGGGTGCTGAGGCTGAGGCCATCCAGACCCGGAGCTCTGGGCCCTCCCCGTCCTCCCAGAGCCTCAGAAACTGTGCTCCCTCACGTCCCCTGGTGGCCCCAGCGGCGGTGACTTCTGTCTGCCCGGCTGCTGGCGCCTCCCGCCCCTGTGCCGCCCCAGGTGCCGGGATGGTGGAGGGCCAGGGAGAGCCTGTGCTCTGATGACAGTTGACAGGCTGGTTTCTCGGGTGTGATGCAAGGCCCAGCGGCCCGGGCACCTGCCCCCCTCGGCACCGCTCAGCCCTTCGGACCTGGGACCTCAGCTAGAACCCGGGCACGTGGTTACATGTGGGCGAGGCACAGAGGCAGCCTGAGGCCGAGCCCTCCTCTCTCGGGAGCTTTACAAATTGCCTGCCCGGGCCCCACCCAGCACCACCGTGAGAGTTGCGAGTTCTCTGTGCTGACGGGCTGGGCACAGCTGACCCGGCTGGCTCTTTACAGATGACTAAGCTGAGACGAGATCTCTGGCAGAGAACCCGGCTTGGGAGCTGCGGGGTCGGTGAGCTCCCACTGCCCCCGGCTCCTTACCTCGTTCCCAGGACCGTCTCCACACCCGGCATATGTTCTTGGCTGGCTCTTGGCCTTGCAGGCTCCACAGACATTTGGGGGGCTTACGAGTGTGCCTTGCTGGCACCCTCTGCCCCCCGGGACTCCCTGTGGGTCTCTGAAGGCAAGTCAGGCTGCATGAGGAAGCCTCATGCCTCGGACGCCAGGCGCTGTGAGTGGGTGCCACCCACACGTCGAACTTGTCCGCTTGCCCGCCCCATGGTGTCACCTGCCTTCCCCTTCCAGGCCAAAGCTGCAGGTGATGTTAAGGGGAGGAGGTAGGGGTGCTGGCTGCGAGCAGGGGGGCCCGGCCCTCAGGGTTGCCTCTAGTACAGGAGCGCTTCCTTGCCGGGGCTGTGGTGGGCCCCTGTGAGGCCCCTGCTCCCACGGACTCTGTGTGCAAGGGGTGCTCATGGGTCAGTGAGCAAGCCCCACCCGAAAAGGGGGTTTGGGACGCCCCACAGTTGCTGCAGCTCAGAGCCGTGAGAAGAGTGGGTGCAGGACGACAGAGGTGAGAGTCGGGCTGGATGTGGGTTTGCAGGAGACGCCTCCTCCATTGCATAGACAGGAAGACTGAGGCTGGCTACGGGAGGGCTGATAGGGCACTGTAGACTGGTCTGGAGTCTCTGAGGCCTGATTCTAAGATTTGGGAGACAAGTGAGTGGGTCGGGCTCCCAGCATTGCTCTGGGCATGTCTGGGCCTGCCGGGGCCACCCACATGCCCCAAGTCACTCTCGGATGGGGAAACCGAGGCGATGGCCGAGTGGGGGCAGGACTCCTCCAGAACTGAGCCCCAGTCCCCCATGGTTCCTGCTGGGATGTCGGAAACGTACTTTCTCTCACTCTTCGGGGTTTCCCCCTTGTAAATCGGTCTTTCATTTGTTTCCTGACTTATGAGTCACACCCAGCAGTGCTCAGGTCTTATTCCTGGTTTTGAGCTCGGGGTCACTCCTGGCAATGCTCAGGGGACCATGTTTGGTGCCGGGGACTGAACCCGGGTTGGCTGTGCGCAAGGCAAGTGTCCTGTCCTGTGTTATCTCTGCACTGTCTCCGCAGTCCTGCCTGCCCTTACTTTATCATCCTGACCTCACAGTGGATTTGCGAAGTTGTCATGTAAGAAGGCGGGCGTGAGGGCTACACAGATGACACCCTGCTCTATAAGGGGTCACTCACGGCTCGCACAGCACTAGCTGCCCCTCAGTCGTGTGTCCACTCCAGACATCACCAAAGGATCGCAGACCTTCCCCCTCGGGACCGAGAGCCCGTCTCACAGACTAGCGGGGGAGGGGCCTCCAGACAGCCCTCGCCTCTAGCAAGAACTCGCATCTGCGGTGGAATCTCGTTTCCATCTTTCTGTCATCGGCGTCCTGAGAAGCTCTGGAGTCTGGCGTCTCCAGGAAACGCCAGGGATGGGGTGAGAAATAAGGTAGAATGGCCGGAGGGGAATGAGAGCGGTGAGCTGGCCGGGCGAAGGGCTCTTGAGAAGGACGTCACTCCTCAACCGCTCTCTTCTTTGGGTCACCTGAGGCTACTTGGGGCCTCAGTTTACCCATGGGGCACTGAGAGCCCATGATCCAGGACAGGGTCTGCAAGGTGTCGGCACTGGTGTCCTGGAAGTGTGTCGGAATTGCCGAATGCCACGTCCTGGCGCAGACACCACGTCTTCAGGGTCCCCGGAGGTGAGACTACCCAGCTGGCCGGGGCCGGAGTCGCTTATACACTTGGGCACTCTGGGACTCTCATACACGGCCCAGCCCCGGGGCCTACCAGGAGGAGGAGACTGTGGGCAGGGCCTCTGTGGCCCGGGGGCGAGGCCTCGGGCTGTGTCTGTGTGCAGGGAGTGTGGCAGGGTGGAGCCGGCACGCCCACAGAGCAGCGGCCTCTGGAGGGAGATGGGGGCTGCGGGAGGCCGTGGAGGGGACGTTCAGGGAGAGCTGCTGTCCAGGGCGCAGAGCCGAGAGGCTCACTGTGGCCCCAAGGCCTGGAGCCGTCTCTGCTCTGCAGGTGACCCCACGTCCCACCAGCTGACCTCTTGGGCCTCCTGGCGGGCAGCGGGGCTGCCATTAAATTTCAGTGCTCATCCATTTCCCCAAGAAGCAGCAGCATTTTCCAACCCTTTTATGGATTTCTGAGGCATGATAAAACGCAGCTGTTTTGGCTTTGGAGCCAATGAAATAATAGAAGGTGGCCTGAGTCCCCTCCAGGGAAATCAGCCGCTTGCTTATTTACTTTGACTCCAAGATTTCTTCCCTCTCCGGCTCTCCAGGAACTCTGGCCTCTCCGCCCGCCCTCAGACCTGGCTCTGGTGAGGCGGCTGCGGACACTGGGGCGTGTGACCTGGGTTTGTTTCTCTCCTGTTT
The DNA here is from genome assembly GCF_027595985.1 of Sorex araneus. Classification (NCBI taxonomy): domain Eukaryota; kingdom Metazoa; phylum Chordata; class Mammalia; order Eulipotyphla; family Soricidae; genus Sorex; species Sorex araneus. Next base: position 112,806,382 of record NC_073304.1, read on the forward strand.
CGTGTCGCTCTGCCTCTTCGGGCGAGCGTGAGTCCTGTGCCCCCAGCCCCACACGGGGCCTGTGCGGGAAAACGCACCCTGCACGGCCTAGGCTGCGCGCAGCTGAGCACACGTGCTGTGCGCAAGGGTCACCTGCCCCTGCCTCTGACGCCAGCAGCGGCTGCTTCTCGACCAAACTGCAGGGGGGCGAGGCCTGGCCAGCCCTGCACTGCTCGGGACCAGGCCTGCCTGGATGGTGGCAGGCAGAAGCCCCCAGCCCGGGAACCTCCCCGGCTGCCCTTTCTCCTCCGGGGACAGGCCTGTCCCTTCCTGACCTTCTTCTCCCCAGGACCCACTGGACAGGAGCCCCCAGGGTCGGAGAGCGGCTGCCAGGAACACCGCCTGCTGCCCCGATTCCACGTTCCCAACAGCCCCTCCCCATTAGGGCTGCGGAGCCCCCAGGCCCTGTAGGTGTCCCAGATCCAGCCCTGTCCCATGGGGGGCTGCCACCAGGTGTGTGTTGACCTCTGACCCAAGCATCCCTCTGTTCTTTATGATTTGCCACCACAAGGTGCTCGAGTCGACCCACCATCCTGGCATTTCTAGCGCTGGTGCTGTGTGAAGGGCGGGGGCGTCTCCGGCCAGGGAGAGCCCATCCCACCCCAGGGCTGTGGGGGGGAACTACCTCCTTATTGGGAACTTAGCAGGAGGGAAGGACAGACTGTGAGCAGAGGCCGAGGGCCCCCGGGGTCCTGAGGAGAGGGTGGACAGCCGAGACCGGAGAGACACAGGTAGATGCAGCTGGGTCCTCAGGTCAGTCGCTGAGAGTGGCCCCGGCCTGCAAGGGGCGCAGGCTTCTTCCGGGAGTGCCCTGTGGACGCCAGGATCTCGGTCTTCTGATCCTCTGAACTACCAGCAAATCAAAAGGCTTTCTTAGCGCCTCACCGCGTAGTTACCCGTTATCAGGCCCCAGAAAGCAAGTTCCCCACAAAACTGGAAAACAATGTTTTGGGGGGTGGGAGAAGGAGAGACTTACTCCTGGCTCTGCTCAGGGCTCACTTCTGGAAGGGCTCAGGTACCATCTGAGTTGCCAAGGACTGAGCCCGGACTGGTCTCGTACAGGCAAGCCCCCCCTGCTGTACTATGGCTTTGACCCCCCCAAACTGGAAAGTAATTTTCAAGCAAAGACACCCTCAAGGTTGGGGTGGGGCTGGTTTCACCCCCAGAACCCCAAGAAAAAAACCCAACTGACATGCAGTCAAGAAACCACCCACATGTCTGAACTATTTTGAGTGATGTGGCCGTGGGGACCCAGTGGGGCGGAGGGACTTAAGGGAAGCTCCTGTGTGCCGCGGACTGGGCTGGGGGGCAGCCTTGGCCTGTTGGGAGTGCGGAGGCAGGGCTGGGGTGTCTGAAAGAGGCGGAGCGACCACGGCTGTGGGGAATGTGGGCGTTAGGTAGCTGGCTTGGCCACACACCCCCGCAGAGCTCCCGGCTGCTGGTTGCCGCCCCAGCACAAACACAACTACACTGCGAGACCCAACAGACAGAGGACACAGGACAGGGGCGGGTAGGTAGGAGGGCCCAGGGGCAGGAGGACCGACCAGGTGCTGACCGGGGCACGTTCCCTGTGCTGGGGCCAGGGCCAGGTCTGCCTTGCAAGGAGCTTCTCTCCTCTGGTTGGACATACAGGCAGACGGCTACACACTCACACATGCAGACTCATGCCATGACATTCAAGTCTACATGCAGACATGCAGACCACAGCGAGCCTTGGCAGATGCCCCCCCCCACACATACACACGTGCACACATGCTCACATTAACACAGATGGGACACATAGGGCACCCCCAGACCAAAGACATTGGTTCATGAACATCAGGAGACACGGTCTCTCTCTCTCTCTCTCTCTCTCTCTCTCTCTCACACACACACACACACACACACACACACACACACACACACACACACACACACACACACACACACAGAACCACGGAAACTCAGGCAAAGCTGTGGAGACAAAGAGGCTTTGAGCCAGCCAGCCGCCCCCAGAACCCAGACATCCCAGCTTTGCAGTCCCCCCAGGAGCCCTCCGAAACGCCAGGAGAAATTCCTGGGATATTAGCTAAATTTCAGACACAAACATTCCGGTCTCCCGCTCCAGATGGGACGCGGGTGGAAGGCTGCGCGGCCCTCTCCCGCCCGGCCCTCCCAGCCCTGGCCCCCGCTCTCGCGCTCTAGGAATGCTGCCGGTGGGCTCAGCAAGGGGGTGGTCCGGGAGAGGGAGGACCAGGCTGGGGCGGGAGCACAGGAGGAACAGCGGCAGGCAGAGATGGGCCTTTGGAAAATGTGTTCGGGTTTGGGGCCACACTCTTCAGTGCTCAGGCTTCCTCCTGGCTCTGCTCACCTCCTGGAGGTGCTGGGGGGGCCTTATGGGGTGTCGGGGATCAGACCCTGGCCAGCTGAGTGCAAGGCGAGCGCCCTACCTGCAGAACTCAGCAATCAAGGCAGAGCTCAGCAGGGTGTGGGAGGGAGGTCTCGGGGCCACCTCTCCCTCCGCACACACAGCTCTCTCTCCTGAGGTGCCGCCCTCAATTCCGTTCCAGCTCAGTGTCTGTCCCCGGAGCCTAACCAGCCACCTCGGCCTCTTCTTATCTTTCCGGAAACACCTGGCTCTTCCTTCTCCCCGGAGCCCTGGGCTCTGGTCAAAGGCACTTCTCGATCTGCATGGTCGCTTTTGGAATGTGCCTTCCCTGGGCCGGTCCAGAAGTGTCTGTCATGTCCAGCAAGGGCTCGGCACGGCAAGTCCTGGGCTGCCCGGGGCCGCATGCGCGCACGGGAAGAGCCTCTGTTTCCACATCTGTGGAAGTGGTCTGAATTCACATTTCCCCTAGGAAGGCCTTTTGGAAAGGAAACGAGCCTGAAGAATGCTGGTGGGCGCAGGAACGAAGCCTTCTGGTGGAGACTGTGGTGCTGAAACATGATTGTGGTGCATGAAGCCCTCATTAACTGTCCTATAAATCACGGCGCCTAATAGAACACACAGAGTAAAAACTATAATTATTGAAAAGAAAGGTTTGGGGCCACCTCGGTGGGGCCTCAGGAGTGGGTGCCTGGCTTGGGCCGAGAGGACACCAGGGTAAACCTGCTCCAGAGCACTCAGAGAGCTTCCAGAAGCGCCTGCTGGGGCCCAGCTCTCCTCCTTCCTGTGGATTGGTGTAACTCAAAGTCCCCTGCAGTCATCAGTTATTCACAATCAAGCCAGGCCTGGAGCCACCACCCATGGGTGGGACACTTGCCTCGCACCGGCTACCCTGGACTCAGGCCCTGGCACCACTTACCCTGAGTCCCACCAGGTGTGACCCAAAACAACAACAGAAACTGCAACCCAGGGGCACGTCGCCTGGAGATCTGGGTGTCTGTTCCCACTCAGCCTCCTGAGACCGTGCCTGTCTGGGCCACCGTTTGGGGAGGGTCAGGGCAGGCGCCAGCTCTGGAGCATGTCTGAGGCTGGCCCCGTCTGTCTCCCTTCCCTGGGGCCCCGGCCCCTCTCCTCCTGGCCTTGAGAGATCTACAGCTTCTGCCCAGGACTATTGGGTACCATGGCTTCCTGCCAGGTGGCTGAGTGTGGCAAATGTCCACTTCTCTTTATTTTGGGGGTGGGGCTGGGGTGGTGCTCAGGGCTTATTCCTGGCTCTGCACCCAGGATTCGTTCCTGGTAGGGCTCAGGGAACCATATGGGATGCTGGGGATCAAACCCCGGTCTGCTGCCTGCAAAACGCTCTCTCCACTATGCTATCATATCATTCCAGCCCTGAGCATCCACTTCTCCGAACCCCCGGTCTCTGGATCCTCCTCACCCATGGTTTTCTTTGACAATGAAGTGGCTCCACATCGCTGCAAGCTCCTGGTGGTGCTCCCGGCCCCGGACAACCCCACGCTGGTGACGAGGATGCAGTAGGTGGCAACCCTCCTGATGCCAGCAGGCCATGTGCAAGGCCGAGATGCGGCTGTGGGGTCTGTGGTGGGGCCTGCTGTCTGCTGTCCAGGGTCTGATCCACCTGGACAACGCCTGCTCGGCCAGAAGAAGCTTGTTAGGCAGGAGATGTATGTCCTGTCGTAAAGCATTTCCGAGTTTAGCTCCTAATTGTGTTAGCGGAGACAGACAGCTGTTTACCCTCATCACTCTCCCAGCGCCGTCTTCGGCGGGGCCCACTGGGCACGGGCAGGTGTTTCCTCGCCTCTGCTGCTGAGAGTCCGGGCGGGCCGTGCAGCCGCCTCCAGGCCGCACCGTGTGGCCAGTGGGGAGTGGTGCCGCGGGAGGGACTAGGGGTTGCGCATGGCACCCCGGGGGCACAAGGCAAATCTCACTCCCCCATCTGCCCACCGATCTCCACACAGGCCATAAAGTGTGATTCCCCTTTCTCGCGGCTGTCCTGTGAGGCGGGAAGTGCCAGTGTGTGCTGGTCAGTGTGTGTTAGCGTGTGCTGGTCAGAGCACGGTCCCGTGTATGTTGGTGCATACTGGTCAGTTAGAATGTTGGTTAGGGTATATTACTTAGTGTATGTTAGTGTATGTTGGGTAGTATATGCTGCTTTATGTATGCTGACATACCTTAGTGTTGGTTAGTGTATTGTTGTGTGTTGGTTAGTGATGTTGGTGTGTGTTAGTGTATGTTAGCACATGTTGTCTAGTGCATGTTAGTTGGTATATGTTGGTTATTGAATGCTAGTGAGTATATATTGGTTAGTATATGCCCATTTGGATGTTAGTGTATACTGGTTATTGTATATTTGTGTATATATTGGTCTCTGTTAATGTGTTAGTTAGTGCCTGTTAGTGTATGTTGGTTGGTGCATGTTGTATATGTTAATGTATGTTAGTATAAGCTAGTGTATATTGGTTAGTGTGTGCTAGCATAAGCTGGTGTTTGTTAGTGTATGCTAGTATATGTTGGTGCATGTGGTTAGTGTATGTTAGTATATGTTGGTCAGTATATGTTAGTTTATATTTTTGTGTGTTGGTTAGCGTCTCTTGGTGTACGTTAGCGTATGCTAGTGAATGTTGGTTAGTTATGTCATTTGTTTATCTGTTAGTTGTATTTGTTAGTGTATGTTAGTGTGTGGTTAGTGTGTGTTAGTGTATGTTAGTAAGTGCTTGTGTATGCTGCTGCATGTTGGCTATGTGTGCTAGTACGTTAGTGTGTGTGGTGCTCAGGATACAGAGGAGGGAGCTGGCACCAGGAGATGGACTGGGCTCTCTTCACTCGGGTTTGAATTCATTCAGTACATTTTCTTATTTATTTGAAAATTTGTCCTGTAGGAGGAGCACTGCAGGATGAATCATCACAGAGACTCCTGCCCAGGGGAGACCCCATAGCCTGGAAAGTGCCCTGGCCCACGGCTGACAGCCAATTCTCCAGCCAGCTTCAGCTCTGCTGGGCTCGGCGGCAGCGCCGTGGTGTAAGCCCCAGCTCCGGATTCCTCCCTGAGCTCTTCCCCTCCAACCCTCCCTCCCCCTGTCCTCCTGTGCCTTCCCCGACACTCGTCACCGCCTGCGTGCCGTCACACATGCTGTTATCCCCCTTTCAACTCCTGCCTTTTAGCTACGCTGATATTGGGGGGGCAGCCAGAGAATATCTCTCCACACGTCCTTCCATGCAAGCCCCTTGGTGATCCTACTCTGGTCCCCAACTCCCCAGCTGTCCTCACAAGGGAGTGCCCAGTGAGAGGACAGGGCAGTGAGAATAGGGCTCGGGGACCCGTGTTGAGGTTCCGAAGCTAGGACTGTCAAAAGGGACGCGGGGGCTGGCACTGTGGCTCCCACTCTCACAGCCAGGGCCAACGGGAAGTCGCAATCTGCCAGGAAGGCTCTCAGCAGTCTCAGCCCAGTGGCTGCCTCCGTACATGGAGCCATCCCTACACATGGAAGCCCCGTGGCTGCAGCCTGCACAGGCTCAGTTGGGGCCATTTGCATTCATGTGCAGAAGCGACTCCCAGGTCCTGCGGCCTTGAGCCTGGCGCGTGCTGCAAGGTGTTGGGAGAAGCAGCAGCGTCTTTGGATTCTGCCCAATAGCAGACAAAAGCCGTGCCTGGCTCAGTCGAGCAGAAAGCCAGGCCATGTCCAGACTTGGTGGGGGTCCCATCTCGGCCTCAGCCCTGACCACTGGGCTCTGAGCCCACAGGAAGACAGGCCATGCTCCTATGATACACCCGCCTTGGGCTCACTCACTCTGCAGCTACCCAAGCCCTCTCCTGACCCAGCCCCCCACCCTCTTATTTTAGGGCCACACCCAGTGGTGCTCAGAGCTTACTCCTGGCTCTGAACTTGGGAATCAGGGATCACTCCTGGTGGGGCTCAGGGGATGTGTCGGGGGTCAAACCCTGGTTGGCTGCATGCAAGACAAGTGCCCTACCTGTTGTCCTACCGCTCTGCACCTCCAGCCTCTTACTCCCCAAGCCCTTTCTTGTGGGTGTCTCTGAAGACCACCTTCTCGAGAGCCCACCTGCACCCCACACCTGCGGGTAGGACTGAGCCCATGAACTTCCTCCCGGCCCTTGGCAGCTGCCCTCTCACTAAACAGGGATCATCCCTTCTTCCACTCTGCTTGAGGATGTACCTGGGGACCACTGCACTGGAAGGTTCTGGAAGGCCCAAGTGACAAAGCCTGCTTAAGGCCTGTGTGTCACAGCAGCCCGCAGTGAGCTGGGGAATCAGGTGGGGCAGGAGGGCAGGAGGGCGGGGGCCTTGGAAGGGGTAGTGGAGGCCGGAGGGAGCTGACCCTGCCCAGGCCTGCGGGGCCTCTGCGTGGGGCGCCCGCTGCCTGCCAGGAGGCCCCACAGGGACGTGGGTGGCACCGCCAGGTGCTCAGCCCGGAGCAGCCAACAGACCTTGCTTGTTCTGGTGCAGCTGCCTGGGGGGCTCCGGGCCCATTCTCTGCAGGCAGCTGAGGTGCACGGGGGCGGGGATCCCGCCGAGAAGTAAGACCCGAGCAGGGCGGCGGGGAGTGAAGTCATGTGGAAAAACACTCAAGTCAGAACAACACTGGCTGTCTGCACATGACCTCATCGTGCTGCCCGCGCTGGGCGGGCTCCACCTCTCACCTCTGCAGCCGCCCACGGGAGGCGAGCAGGAGGACCAGTTCCTCGGGTCCTGTTACACAGCAGGGCCCCAGCAGCCCAGCCGCCCCTGGCCCCGGCTGCGGCTTGGAGCTGGCCCTTCCATGCCTCAAGGCTCCGTTCTGAGCCCACAGAGTAGAGCAGAACCTGCTTGGTGAGGACACGCACTCCCGGAGACCCGAAGGCCCCAGCTCTTCAAGCTCTTCTTCAGGCCTGGTGGCACCAGGGTTCCGACTGGACAAGGAGAACCCGGTGGCATTGGGAGGAGGGGAGAGGAGAAGCAGGAGGAAGAGGAGGAGGAGGAGGAGGAAGAGGAAGAGGAAAAGGAAGAGGAGGAGGAAGAAGAGGGAGAGGAGGAGGAAGAGGAGGAGGAGGAAAGGGAGGAGGAGCAGGGGTGGAGAAGGACAGCGTGCAGGACAGGCCCTGCTAGGGATGACGGAAGCTGAGCTCCCTCGGGCCGGCCTCGCGCTGCCCTCAGTGCCTGGGTATGCAGCTCTTGCTGTGGCATCGGGACCCCAGGGCCTGGTGAAGCCTCCTCACAGCTTCACCTCAGAGCCTCGTGCCTACTAGGGGCAGAGGCACCCAGTCTGCTTAGGAGGTCTCTCCCGGAAGGGCTTGGGGACCATGTGGGGTGCTGGGGATTGAGCCCAGTCAGCTATGTACAAGGCGCCTGCTCTGACTGCTGTGCTATCGCTCCAGCCACCCCCACCCCGACCCCTGCCCCCATCCCGGAAAAACTCATTGTACAAGTAAAATTACTGCTTATTTTCTTTATCTGGGGGCTTTTGAGTCCCACCCTGCAGTGCTCAGGGCTCCCTCCTCTCTCTGGCTCACAGGTCATTCCTGGTGGCGCCTGGGGACTGGAGTCAGCTGCGTGCAAGGCGCGTGACCTGCCTGCTGTCCTGTTGCTCTGGCACCTTGACACAGTTCTTAACAAGACCCGAGATTTCTCTTTTCACCGTATTTTGGGGCCAGCCCCAGCTGTGCTCAGGGACCCCTGAGTCGTGATGGCCATGTGCCCGACCCATCGTGCTCTTTCTCCAGCGCCCTCCCTTCACAGTCGGGCTTCGAAAGTAGACAATGTCCAAGGAAGCCCAGTGGGACAGGCCAGAGGGGGAGGCGAGCGGGCGGCAGGGGATGCGACCCTCAGCACACCCCACGCCGACCATCTGAGAGAGTGGGAAGCCCCTGCCCTTTCTCTCTGGACACACCAGCAGTGCTTGGAGCCACTGGGTGGCCTTTTGCAACTGTCCCTGGCACCACAGCCTCAGGGGTTGGGTGTTGGGACCCAGGAAAGCAGCATGGCTCCACCCAGTGTACCAAGAGCCTGGGGCCACACCTCCAGGGGCCACCAAGGCGATTCTCTGCACTGTGGGTCATGCCGGCTGGATTTGAACTAAGGGCTTTGTTTGTGTGAGACTTCCTCTCTGCCCTCTGAGATGTTTTCCTGGAAAGCTTTGAGCCACAAACAGCAGGGAAAGGACAGATGAGGCCGGGCAGAGTCCAGGGGGTGTGGCAGGCAGGCTGCAGGCTGCAGGGCAGTCTTTCTTGTCTGTGAGGGCTACGGACCCAAGAAGGCTGAGGAAGGGGCATCCAGTCTGGGCATGCATTGGATGAGCTGCCGAATGGCCATGACAGACCCTCACTAGGAGGCCCAGGGAAAGAGAGGCAGCCTGGAGTGGAGGGCCTGGTGGCCTCGGGAGGGGGTGGAGGGCAGAGTCTGTTGGTCTTCTGGTCTCACACAACTACCGCGGTGCTTGGTTCAGACTCTGCCCGAGGAGACCCACCAGCCCGCAGGCGTGAGGGGTCAGACAGCAGTGGCACGCATTGCGCTGCCTTCAGAGGTGCCCTCCCCAGTGCCAGCATGGAGGCAGAGGAAGGCAGTGTCCTCACTTCTCTGAGATGTGATTTGAAGTCCCCGGAATCTCAAGGACCAATCCGCCCGGGGCCAGGAGGGGGCTAGTGTTGGGCTGCATGGCATGGCCACCAATTCTTCCATGCGGAGGAAGGCAGGGCAGCCAGTGGTGAGGCAGGCCTCGCCTCTCTGAGCTTGGGAGTTCCTCCTTACAAAATGACTCCAAGGGTTCATGCGGATGTGTAGCCGTACATGTTTGAAATCTGATCAGATCTTTGTCAACAAAGACCGCTGTCCTGGGCAAGACTGGGACTCCAATTTAACCTTAATATTCCTAGTGGTTAAAGGAATATGGCAAAGTGATAAGCCCCAGGTATGAGAGACGGTGGCACCAAACACCAGGCCTCACGGGACAGGGGAGGAGCGGGCACTCTTCCTTCCCCCCACCCCAATGGGTCTCTGAGATGAAGCCACACCCAGCACGGTCTACTTAAGCTCCCATACAGCCACAATCCAGAGACACACAAACGAACCTTGGACCCGAGCAACTTGCTGCAGCACCCTTTTCGGACTCTAATTATTAAAATTTGAGAATTCCTAGAGCATGCAGCCACAAGAGCGTCCACACAACATTATCACTTGTATCACTTGTCATCCCGTTGATCTTTGATTTGCTCGAGCGGGAGCCAGTAACATCTCCATTTGTCCCTGCTGCGTGCTAGTGCAGCCCAATGATATCTCCAGGCACACGAAGAGCCTCAAATTGGTCATTATATTGTGTTGAACAACAACACAACATTATATTGCATCCAAAACAAGCAATACAAAACACATTGTCTAGCATTGCCTTTTCGGCAGGTGTAAGTGGTGGTGGGACTGGTCTCAAAATATCAAAGGCAACTAAAGTAGAGCAAGAGAGTATTGTGCAAATTGTCTGCCACATGGGCAGGGGGAGGTGTGGAATGTGGGGGGAATACTGGGGATTTTAGTGGTGGAAAATGTGCACTGGTGAAGGGATGGGTGTTTGATGACTGTATGATCGAAATTCAAACATGACAGCTTTGTTACTGTACATCACGGTGAATCAATAAGAAACAAAAATAAAAAATAAAGGAATATGGTGAACATGAACTCGGCAGAGCAGTTGAAACATTCTGAAGCCCACATGCTAACAGACTTCACTTAGGGCAGACACTCAGGTGGGAGTTAGTCTAGAGGGTTCCACGGGCTTCTGAGAGGGGCTTGTGGCTCTGAAATGGTGGGAAACAATGAAACACTGGTCCTGAGCCCACAGTGCTTCCTGGTTGCTTTGACCCCACCTTGCAGAAGGATTGACGGGCTCTGGGCATGTGGTTCCGTCCAGCCCCACAGAGCCTGGGTCTGTGCCTCCATCCTTTCCTCCCCAGCCTGTCCCTGGCTGAGTTCTGATTTGGCAGCGTGTGGGCTTGGCACGCTCCGCCAATGTCTCCCAAGCCGTCCCCAGCACTGCCAGCCAGGAGCCAGTTGCACAAGCGAGCCGCTGTGTTTAGCCCCGCCAGGTGAAAAGAACAGTGGCTGCATTAACCAGGCGCCCCGCCCTGTGTATCACCTTCCCTCCAGGGCCACATCTCCGACCAGAGCGAGCTTGGCTCTGTCTCCGGAGCCAGGGGTTTGATACTGTCCTGAAAGGAGGTTTTCATCCCCCAGCTAGCCGTCTGCCCACCATGGCGCCTGCCACCGCAGCCAGGCCTGGCACGTGAGCCCCCAGCTGTAGGAAAGCTGGTGGGTGGGAAGAGCTGGGCTCCGGGGCTCCCCTCCACCCCAGAAGGAGGAGAGGCCAGTGCAGGGAGGGAACCAGCCGGACGGCAGAGTTCTGAGCTCTCCGAGGGGCCTCAGCCGGGCCTGAGGAGCTTGCGGGCCGCAGGGTGTGGATATGTATTGAACGGGCAACTCCCGAGGGGCTGTCTATGAATCCCACCCTGCTGAGGGACACAGGGGTGCAGAGAAGACACCGGCTCAGGCCCTGGGGGCGGGTTGTAGCCCTAGGGTGGTGAAACCTGCCCAGGTCTGTGATACCTAGTGAGATGCGGTGACACCAGCTCGTCCCTCCCTCGGCGCCACCCAGCCCTGTGTCCCCATGCTCTGTGGGCCATTGTGGGGCAGAGCTCATGGAGCGGCAAATCCATGAACGTGCCCAGCCCACAGGCGCTGACCCCGGCCAGCTGCGTCCCTTCCTAGGAGGCCTTCCCAGAGTCTTGGATTCCTGCTCTGCCAACTCAGGCAGCCCCTGCCCACTCCCTCTGGAGATGCTGCCCATGCAGGAGACGCAGCCCGGAGCCTGGTGCAGTGGACATGGCACTCGCTGTCTCCAGGAAGAGTCCTCTCACTCTAGACATGAACACAAGCTCGGAGCAATAAGCTGAAGAGCTCAGAGGGGTCCCCAAGGGGCTGGGGCTGCTAGCAGGGAGAGACACTCAGGACGGCCTGTCGCTCCTGTCACAGCCTCAATCAGAGCAGCAGTGTCATCCTCTGTCTCATTCTGATGAACTCTCGTGGGCAGGCCACACGGGGCCTCTCTGTGGAGGGAGTAAATTGGGAATGAGACGTCGTTCCAGAGCTCCAGAGATTGGGCCCCCTCACCCCAGCAGCCCTGTTGGCCATACTCCTAGAGGGCCTCCCAGGCGAGCTGCCTCCTGGGCCGGCAGCTGGAGACAGACAGATCCACGCAGCAAGCAGGTGGACAGAGCGCTGAGGTGGGCCGGAGGCTGGGCGAGAGCTGGGCTCCGCGCCAGGCTCCGTGGAGCTTCCATGCCCATGAGTGTCTCCAGAGGTGGCCAGGACCCTGGACTTCCTCGGTCTTCAGCACAGGCACAGCCAAACCTGGAGCCTCCGGGGAGGAGTTGGTGGGTTTAGGCCTCAGTTTGTGGTTTCCTGGGGACTTGGCCACACACACGGATGGGGAGAACAGGCCATGTCCTGGCCTCATCCACCCCTGTCCTTGCATTCCCTCTCGCTGACTCAGCCCAACCTCCAGGGTCCAGGCCCCCTCTCACAGGGGCTCCGGGCACGCCATGCTCGTCTCAGGCCTGTGTCTGGGGCTCCCGGCTCTTGGGATGTGGGACACCGGGTGCCGGGTGGCGCAGGCCTGGCTCTGGGCACGTGCCTTCTCTCCTCCCATCCTTTCCCGGGGCAGGGAGCCCTTCCCTGGAAGCAGGCTCTGGGCCTCTTGCTCCTGGGACGTAGGTGGCGGGAGGAAGGAGATGACGGGGAAACCCCCAGCCTGGCTGGCATGAGGAGGAAAGGGGGTGTTCCAGCTTTCTATTTAGGGCGCAGGCTGTTCGGGGGCTTGGGGAGAGGGCTGACTCATCGGTCCCAATGACAGCGAGTGAGCAGCCGAGGCCCTGGGGGCGCTTCACTTTCGGGGCTCCACCAGCAGGCGCCCATCTTTGCCTCCCTGGAGTGTGTCGTGCTCCGGCTTTTCACGAGAAGACGGCGGAGCGCCAGGCAAAAAGCTAGGTAATGAAATATTTATCTGCTGAGGCTGGAAGCTATTGTGAACTCCTGGAGAAGCCCTAAATTAAAGACATGCACGGCCCCAGACAAAAGCACATGGCAGATCCGCTGAATTCCACAGCCACGTGTGTGGGGGTCGGCCCAGCACACACAGGCATCTGTCTGCATTTGCACGGGCACACATGCCACTGGCTGCACACCAGGGCCACAGGCACGCCTGTGCTGAGGACACACGTGTCCTTCCTGTGGCTCACACACACCTGCGCCCCCTGCCAAGCCCCACTCGGCTCCTGTCCCCGTCACCCCCAGAGCCCCGGTGAAGCGTGAAACCTTCTTATCGTCTTAGCGGGGTGAGGGGAGCCAGGCAGCCCCTCCCCGGCCCTGACTCGGGAACAATGCTTGTCTGTCTGGCCGTCCGGGGAGACCGGGCTCCATCAGGCAGAAGGCAGATGCCATGCAGGGAAGTGTGACTCAGAGGAGGCTTGCACAACCCCAGCCAGCCTGTGTGCTCTGCCCGGGAGGCGGGAGGAGGGGGAAAGCTTGCAAATGTGAAAACTGAAAGGGCTGCCCGCTCTTCTGGAAGCTTCCACATTATTAGGCCACTTGTCTGGGCTAGTGGAGACTGGGCTCCCTGAGGGCACCATGAGGCTGGGGGTGGGGGGGCGGGGGGCGGGGCAGGGGGTGAGTTCCACGGCAGGGACCGCCTCCGAGGGTCACTCCCCACACACCTGCTTTCGTCTGTCCCTCTGGCTTGTCCTCCAGACACTCAGCTGTGATACTCACAAAGCTGCGTCTTGGCCCCTGGGTGTGTGTGTGTGAGGTGGGCAGTGAGGTTGGCCCGCGTCTGCAGAAGTAACGCCTAGTGCTTTGGAAACCCCACTGAGCAGCTCACAGAAAGGGTCACACCGGGCCCCACGCTTGTGGACCTGCTGGCGTGGAGAGCAGCGTCCTGAGGTCCTGGACACTGCACTTCTTCCCGATGTCCGCCGGGACCGAGGGCCTGGGTGGCAGGTTCAGCGGCCCTCAGGGCCTCAGCCCAGGGGGACGCAGACACTGCAGCTCTTGGAGGGGCTGCTAACAGGTTCTGGAAGTTAGCAAATGGCCAGGCAGAGAAGGAAGTGCGCAGTGAGTGAACGGGAGGTGTGGGACGGGAGTGGGACCTGGAAAGGGGGAGGGTTAACCCCAGCACTCAGAAGAAAGCCTCTCTCCCACATGGGCCATTGTTGGCAAAGGACACCCAGAGGTCAAACCCTTCTCACTTCCTGTGTTTATAAATAAAGTTTTGTTGGCACGCAGCAATGTCTGCCCATGTGTGTGTGTTGCTTCCTTGAATCACCGTGGCAGAGTCGAATCACAGCCTCATTCTCAAGGCCTGAGATATTTACAGTTGTAGGAGAAAATTGCCAACGCCTGTCTAGATGGGCCAGTTACTTCTGGAACCCAGTGAAGACGTCTCAAGACAACCTCAGAGCTTCTAGAACCCACTGCACAAGGCTAGAACCCAGCCTGGTTTTCTAGAGCTCCCGCCTACAAGTCACATGTGTGTTGGGATTTGGAAGGTTTACATACAGCAAGTTTTGGCATCAATTACCCCATTTAATCCTTCACGAGCCTGTGTGAGGTTAATGGTAATTTTATCCCAATTTTGCAGATGAAAAACCCAAGACAAAGGGGAATGGGGGAACTTGTGGAGGGCCACATGGCTGGGAGATAGCCTGGTCCCGGGCAGGCTGAGGCTAACATTCCGTGCTCTTTCCACCACATTAACCTACAGATGTTTCTTCGTCACACATTCCACTGTTCAGCTGCCCTCCCTGGCAGTCCATTCCCTCTCCAGCATCCTGCCGCCGCCAAGCAAGCCTTTTGTTCATTGTGCCGCCTTTGTGGGAGTCAGGGTTCGGAGGAGAATCGAATTTCCCGTCCGCATGTCTGCTGGTGTCCGGTGTGCCCTGGGACACTAACAAACAGTGACAGATGAGCTTCGACTGGCGGCGTGCATGGAGAGCCACTGGAGCAGGTAATTCCGAGCTGCAGTGTCCTCAGAGCTGCATCCCGGAGCAAGCCCGTGGCGGCAGGACCGGCCCTGCAGAGCGGCCCCTGGGGCCCCGCGGGAAGAGCGATGTGGAAGCTTGAAGTCCTCCTGGGGAGCTGGAGCCCAGAGTGACTCCACCGACTATCAAGATCACAGCACCTTTGTGCATTTGTTTTCATGGGAGCTGCTCTGAATGGAATCACATTCCATATATTAGAGGCGAGGACCTAAGCTGTGGCTGTCATAGCAGGGGGATTCTGAATTCTCTCCCTCTCTCTCTGTCTCTCCCCCCGCCCCCCCCCCCCTCTCTCTCTCTCTCTCTCTCTCTCTCACACACACACACACACACACACACATGCTTCCCACAGCTCACTAAAACTCTGCAGGCTGCGGGTAACACACTTAGCTCGATAAAATATAATATACGACAGGATCATATTTTAACAAGGAAAGCAGGGCCCAAATGGACAGTGGAGCAGTGTGCCTGGGTTGCCATGGAAACGCCTGGTTCGGAATTTCCTGACTCCTAGGAGACTACATTTTCAAACTTAATGCTGTATTAACATAAGCGCTGGCACCAATGTCTCTGTTTCTCACCTCCCTGCTGCCCTGCTTCCCGGCAAAGGGCGCAAAGCAGAAGAGCCCTGGGCAGGACAGAGATGGCCCTCACGAGTGTCCGCCACAGAGCGGCTCTGCTGGTTCACAGGGACTCTCATTCATCCTCTCCCAGGGCGGCCCCCTGTGGGCCGAGCCGAGGCCCCGGGGCCCGTGGGAGCTGCTCTTCAGCGGTGTCAGCTCCATTCTCCTCCCAACTGCCCCTGCTTTTCTCTTTTTTTTTCTTTTTGGGTCACACCCGGCGATGCACAGGGGTTACTCCTGGTTCTTCACTCAGGAATTACCCCTGGTGGTGCTCAGGGGACCATATGGGATGCTGGGATTCGAACCCTGGTCGGCCGGCCGCGTGCAAGGCAAACGCCCTACCTGCTGTGCTATCGCTCCAGCCCTGCTCCTGCTTTTCATCTCTTCAGGACTTGCCCTTGCTCCACACCGCCCCTCCCCCACGTCCCCACCAGGTTCCTTCCTGCTGCCTGACTGATCCGTCTGTCCCACAAATTTATTCAGCCCATGGTTGGCTTCACAGCTTCCAATGGCCCTGCCAGGTACCAAAAAATCCCAACTTCTGTGCATTTAAGGATTTCTGCCTCTCTCCACAAACTCCTTTTTGGAAGTTTCCACCGCATTCTCTGCCTTCCTCATCCCCTCCCAGAGACACCGAGTACTCCCAGGACCACGCTGCTTCTCAGCCATGAGCTCCGCTTAGAGCCCCGATGACTAACTCCTATACTTACTCCTGGGTTCCCAGGGCCCCGGGTTGCCAATTCTCTCACATTGATTGACCTTACAAAGATTGTATTCCCTGGGCTGGAGCGATAGCACAGTGGGGAGGGCGTTTGTCTTGCATGCAGCCAACCCGGGTTTGATTCCTCTGTCCCTCTCAGAGAGCCGGGCAAGCTGCCGAGAGTATCCCACCCACACGGCAGAGCTTGGCAAGCTCCCCGTGGCGTATTTAATATGCCAAAAACAGCAACAACAAGTCTCACAATGGAGACATTACTGGTGCCCCTCGAGCAAATCGCTGAGCAATGGGATGACAGTGCTAGATAGTGCATCGTGCCACCACTGGATGATGACCCTGGTTCGTGCATCTTCTCCACACAAGGCAACGTGGAAGCTGGGCCTCTCATAGCCATTCTGCCATTAAATGCCGTGGTTCTGTGGCCTACACTGAGCCTTTAGGTGAGGACTCAGAGGGGCCACAGATGGGCCGGGGGCCGCCCACTGTCAGAGACCCGGCAGGGGTCTCCATCCTGACTTCTCACCTCCCTGCTCGGTTCCCGGCCTCTCAGCCCCCACCACAGACTGTGAAGCCCCTCTCTATGTCCAGCACAGAGTCCGTCTGTGGAGGCTCTTGTGGTGTCCGCTCTCCAGTGACAGGAGGGTCTTAGAAAAGGGAGGCCCCTGGAAAGCTCCAGGCTGGAGGAGGAGGAAGCAGAGACCACCACAGTCACTGCAGCCATGCAAGAACCCGCCTTCTTCTCTCCCGCAGGCAGGATCTGAGGAAGTGGGTGTCCAGGTCACAAGGACTGGCTTTGCAGTACTAAGAATGAAGCAGACATGGCGAAGGCCAGAGTCCTCACTCCCTCAGCTGGGTGCTGGGTTTCCCCCAGACAGGAGCCTGGACCCACAGCTGAGGCCGCTCTGCTTGCACTGAGGATCTCTGAGGTGACATTAGTTGGAGGGTCTTGAGAGGACTTTGTCCTGGACTGGGGTGGACCTTAAACTCAAAGACAGATGTTTATTACAAGAGACGGAAAGAAGAGGCCCAAAGACTCAGGGGGACAAGGGCATGTGGGAGCAGAGAGGTGGAGTCGTGGGTCTGCCCCCAGAACGACGCGCAGCACGCTAGCCGGGTGCTGGGAGCGAGGCCCAGGCCAGACTCTCAGGTGTGGAGAACGCAGGACAACGCCCTCCCCCTGGCAGCTGCCCCTGTCCTGCCTGTGCCAGCTTGACCGCAGCAGCCCTAGGAACCCACACAGCCGAAGGGGAGCCAGAGACTGGGTTCCCCGCATGCCGTCTCATGCTGCCCTCCGGAGGGTCCTCCTTGGCGCCGAGCCTTTGCTGGCCTGGCCTGCCCCACTTCCGCTCCTTCCCATGTCGGGGCACCTGTGTCCACTCAGCCCTGCGCAGCGACAATTGGACTGTTGGTCTACTTGCGTACAGGGCACTGGCTAGCTTGCCCTCCCGCTCGCCTCCTGCTGACCAGGCAGGAGAGCTGACCTCACGGTGCAGCTGCCCACCATCACCCCGAAGGACAAAGTATTTCCTGTCCTCACGGCAGCCAGTACACAGTGACCCCGCCTGTCTCCATCAGGCGCAAAGGTAGGCCTGTAGCTGGGCGGATGGAGTGGGGGACACCCCAGTCTGACGGCAACACCTGTATCATGTTTTTCTGGAGTGGATTTCCTGCAGAATTCAGCAACTCAGGTGGAATGGTGGGGAGCGGAGGCACAGTTTTTTCTTTAAGTGAGAGGAGAGTGTGACAGCTGACACTCTGAGAGGTGTGTGCTGCATGTCCCTTGTCCGACAAGCAGCGTGCGAGCAAGTGTTGTGCTTGGCCATCACATGGCTGAGATGGACGGAGCAGACTGCCAGAATCCTGGCTGGGCTGGGGTCAGCCCGAGCCCCTGTGGGGTGCAGGGGGTCCAGGGGAGTGGCCCCACCCACTGCTCCCCACCTGCTATGCACAAGCCCCCACAAGCTGTGATTGCTCACTCACACTCTGGCCCCGGGTTCTACAGAACAGAGACTCATCTGTGATGGTTCAGGGCAGAGGACCAGTGTGTGAGTGACCGGGACCCACACGCCCCTCAGACAGGCCAAGAAGGACAGATGAGCCAGTGAAGATGCAGAGTGGCCCTGGGTGGCCCCTGGGGTGGGCCCTGGGGAACAGCAAGGGCAGCTCTCCAGGGCAGATGACAGACTGAAAGTGACTTTTGGATTCGGTCAGCTGCTAGTCTGACTTGTGAGCTCCTGAGGGTCTCCTCCTGAGGACACATGCTGGGGCTGGAGAGTGGCGGGGAGAGGAGCGTGTCAGGCAGTCGTGGAGAGGGGAGGCTCAGGCTGCTGCCCCCGGCCCCAGGTGGCCCAGAAGAGCCACAAAGAAGGAGGCGGTCTCAGCTGGAGAGTGAGAAGGGGGTGCCGGGAGGGTCTTCCCTCTGCGCACAGGTGAGCAGAAGGACCAGTGGTGCAGCAGCCGCCAGTCCCCTGCACCCCGAGGTGGCAGCCTCACCAGGTTCCCATTCCAGGTGGTGGCCCACGGCTGCTCAGTGTGGCAGGACGTACAGTGGTGGGACCCTCACGCAGGAAGCCATCATGTCACCAGGAAGTGAATCTGCTCATTCTCAACGCACCCCAGGGCCTGCCCCCGCTCCGGGGTCCCTCTTGGCCTCCCTTCGCACCCTTTGCCCGTGCCCAGCAACCTGGCCGGGCGCTGGTTGACACGTGCAGGATTCTGCGTGGTGTTCCTGTGTCCCAGAGGCCCGCCGTAGGGTGGCCTTCCCTCACGCATGCAGTAAGGATCGGTCGGCCGCGAGGACTGATGCCCTCTCGGGCGCCTCATGGCCAGCCCTGTGGTGGCTGAGCACAAGTCCAGAGAATGGATATACGTGCGCCCCGCCGAGGGCCGGCTAGCCGGGCTCAGTCTGGGGTCACTGTGAAGACAGCCGCTGTGGAGATTAATGCACGGGGTCTTCAGGGTGCTCCTTTTGATGCCCCGCCCCACCTTGCGATGTCCCCTCCCCAACTCACCTCCATGTCAGCAGGCGAGGTCTCGGGTACCTGTGGTAAGTGTCCCCTGGTGGGTGTGAGCACCTGCTCCGGAATCTCCGTCTTGGTGTTGCCTGAGTGGCTCCCCAGCAGTGCTCAGGGTCTGTGGGCCATCACTAATGACAGCCGGCCCTCCAGGCTGGCACTTGAACACTGGACCTGTGGCGGACGGGGGGATGCTCCTGGCACACAGCTGGTGCTGCTCTGGGACTTGAGGGCTGTTCCCAGGGGGCCTGGGGTGGGTTTGGCACTCACAGAGCACGACCCCCTCATCCCTGTGTGACACCCCTGCCCCATCAGCCGGGTGATGGGACCAATGTAGGGGACTGGGTGGCCTGTCAGTGTGCCTTCACTTCCCTCTCCCCAGTGCCGGCAGCTTTGTGGCGTCCCTACGCCATTCCCGTCTCACCTCTCAGGGGCACACGGAGTGAGCGAGCACCGGGGACATCAGCCCTACCCTGTCCCCCAGTTCAGCGCCAGGAGGGAGCCTGATGGGACAGCCCAGGCTGGAGACTGGCGCCCCCACAGGAGGACTGAGGTACTTCCCCGATGGGGACCCATCTCAGGCCAAGGTGAACCGGCCTGCACTGAGGCCAGCCTGGAAGACCGGGTCCCCTTAGAGGCCCCACTGGACTCTGCTTGGCTGGACTGTAGACATCAGCATCACTGTATCACTGTCACTGTCATCCCGTTGCTCTTCCAGTTGCTTGAGCGGGCACCAGTAACGTCTCCACTGTGAGCCTTGTTACTGTTTTAGGCATATTGAGTACGCCACGGGTAGCTTGCCAGGCTCTGCCGTGGGGGACATCAGCATAGTAAGTTCAGACCTGGAAGCTGGAGAGGATCTTCCTTGCTCCGGCAGTGCTCAGGGCTTGTCCCTAGCTCTGTGCTCGGGGATGACTCCTCACAGCGCTGAGAGGCAGCCAGCCCTGCGCCCCGGCCTGGCTCTACACGGCAGCTTCAAATTCTAGACTGCAGCTTCCCCCAGCACTCCTGCTCTCTGCCGACTGACCGTGCGGGGGTCCTGGCCCACAGCGAGGCCCTCCAGGGAGAGATGTCGCCACACCTGCTGCCTGCCGGACCGCAAGCCCCTCTCTCCTATGCTAAAGGCAGCGACTGCTCCCTTCTGGAAGCTTCTGTCAATCAACTCTCCCTCTCCCAAGCCCCCGTTCCACACCCACCCAGCCTGCCCGTGCACACGGCCAACTGCCTTCTCCAACTGCCAACTGCCAGCCCCACCAGTGTGGGTGTGTTCGAGAAGTCTCCTGTCTCCCTACACCCCTCCCTGCATTCTGCCCCGCCCCCGAGTGCTAGCCGCACTTCCCCGTTTGTGTTTCGGTGACAGAGCAATTCCCCCTAGAAATGCGGTGGAAGCTTTCAAATGAAATATTTAACGTGTGGCTTTGGTACTTCGCTGTTGTGAGTTCTGAAGCCTTTATTTAGGACCCACCTTTTTATGAAACCTCAGGGTTCTCCTGGTCTCCAATGACATTCCGACGCATCAGAATGAGACAGTTTTTTACGGGGGGTTGTATTATTTGTTGTGACTTGGTAATACTAATGTTTAAATTTTGAGTCCTTTTACTGCTGATTAAACCTCTAAAGACTAGAGCAGAATTTCCGCTTCATTGCTAGAAGAAAAGAAAATAGCGCGGTTCGTACCGAGGAGATCACTTGAAGAATGTGCGGGAAGGTTGCTGCATTTATGAATAAAGGGAGGCATTATCATTTTTAATAGGAATTAAACAGCTAGAGGGAGAAGTCGGGCAATGCTGTGATCAGTGCAAAGGAAAACAATCTAACAATTTTAATTAACTGTATTTTAATAGCTTTAGTTATAATTGAATAATTTAAATACCAAGGGAAACAGTTAAATCTCCTAAAAGCCTTTTTTTATTTACATTTTAAATACAGTTCACGGTGAAGAGATGACAGTGTGAGCGGGGCGGGGGGGGGGGGGGCAGGATGACTCTGGCAGCTGGGCCACGGGCAAGGCAGGACGGAACCAGCAATGCCAGGCAGGGTCCGTGGGCCCTCACCTAGCCGAAGTGGTCTTCCCGCACGTCCAGGAGCGTGATGAGGCAGCTGGGAGCCCCGCCTGCCCGGTCTGCAGATACCTGGGTCACAGCTCTCCCAGCCCCTGGCGCGAGGAGCGAGCCGTGCTACTTTCAGCTTCGAGTACAGCTCTTGGTAGGCCGAAGAAGCTGTCACGAGGGCAGAAATAAAGGAGAAATACAGCTGGCACTTGCTGAGGCTTCTGGAAGGTTCGGGCTGGAGCTGGCAGGAGGGGTAGTGGGGGGCTCAATCCACCCCTCCGGGATCTTTTCATCTGGAGGAAGAGACAATCAAGAAGCAAACCACCCAGGAAAGTGAGTCACGGCTGAGAGGAGGCCTTGGGAGCACCCAGCATGCTAAAATAGAGCAGAGCGACAGCACAGCGGGGAGGCGCTTGTCTCGCACACAGCCGACCCAGGCTGGGTCCTCAGCACCCCCTGTGCTCCCCGAGCCTGCCAGGTGTGATTCTTGTGCACAGAGCCAAGAGTAAGCCACTCTGAGCACTGCTGGGTGTGGCAAACCAAAACAAAACCAGATCCAGGAACTGGAGGGAAGGGGGTTGGGGGAGGGATGGGCACTTCCTGGAGCCAATTCATGGAGACATTTGGTGAGAGGTCTGATTTCCAAGCCCAAGCAACTGTTGGCTGGACCAGCCAATGCAAAGGTCCTGGGGTAGAGGGAGATGCTGAAGCATTTGGGAGGACTGAGAAGTAGTAGAGGTGAGAGAGAAGAGGAGGTGGGTTGAGGAACACTGGCCATTAATGGCCATGGACAATCAATCCGAAGCTCTAGCTGCTGTTTTCCAAGGCCTTGGGCTGAGGGTGTGTGGGGGGAGCCTTTCCTTCCTTCTCTCTGAGACCGCCCAGGCACACTGAACCGGCTTTACCCCAAGCCCCGAGGGAACAGCGCCCCGCCCTGCCCCACCGGCCTCGCCAGGGCCCTCAGCTCCCCATTCCCCTGGCACGTCTCACGGACGCCCCTCTCAGGACTGACCCCCTCAAGGGCTGCTACCTCCCCGCCCGCCACTGCCTGGAGTGGGGGCCCCGCCCAGCGGGAGACAGGAGCCCCCTCCTCAGAGGGTCCTTCCCTGCTGCCTGTGCCTGTGAGGAGAGTGGGGGCTGCTTCCCTCCCGCTAGTGCAGACAGGGACCCGGGGGAACGCCCCCATCTGCAAGGACCGGGCTGTGATCTCAGATGCTCTGGCTGGCGTCTCCGTGGCCCGTCACCGTGGGCCCGGCCTCTCCCCACAGCCTGGGTGGGGACTCTGGGCGCTGCTGGTGGAGCTGCCGCCCCAGAGACTCACTTCCCCCTCGGCGGTGGGGGGCGCAGCTGCACACCTACGAGGGGCCTCAGGTTTCTCTGAAACGTGCTGAGTGTCCAGCCCAGGCGCACGGCAGCTGGCCGGGGAGGGCGGCCAGGCAGGTACCATCTGTGGTGGAGGGAGAGCCGAGTGTTGGGGGCACAGCCCATCTCCCTGTGAGGCAGAGGGGCAGAGCACAGAAAGGCCAGGAGAGCCCAAGGTCACTGTTGGAACGCGGCCACCTGCAAGCTCCCCTCACCTTAGCCACTGTGCCCTGACCAGTCCACCCCAGCCTCCTGGCCAGGGCTCTGTCCCAGCAGAGACAGGCACAGGGATTCTCCCCTGGGGCTGAAGTGGCTTAGACCTGTCCTCGCACACAGCAGGACGCTGGGCAGGGCAGGGGACAGGCAGGGCTGAGCCTCTTCAGGGAGGAGGGCCAGGAAGGAGGCCGGAAGGCAGAGGGGAGCACGGCCGCAGGCCTACAGGGCACTGCCACCCCCACCGGCCTAGATGTCATCTGGGAAGGCCACCAGTGAGGGTTCTGCAAGGCCAGGCAGCTGCCACTCTGTGTCCTGTGTCTGGGAGTATGGAGGGTGGCACAGGGAGAGGGAGAGAGGAGGGAGTGAAGGGAGGAGAAAAGGAAGGAAGGGAGGGAGGCAAGAAGGGAGGGAGAGAGGGAGAGAGGAAGGAAGGAAGGAAGGAAGGAAGGAAGGAAGGAAGGAAGGAAGGAAGGAAGGAAGGAAGGAAGGGAGGGAGGAAGGAAGGGAGGGAGAGAGGGAGGGAGGAAGGAAGGAAGGAAGGAAGGAAGGAAGGAAGGAAGGAAGGAAGGAAGGAAGGAAGGAAAAAAGGAAGGAAGGAAGGAAGGAAAAAAGGAAGAAAGGAAGGAAAAAAGGAAGGAAAGAAGGAAAAAAGGAAGGAAGGAAGGAAGAAAGGAAGGAAGGAAGGAAGGAAGGAAGGAAGGAAGGAAAAAAGGGAGGAGGGAGGAAAGGATGGAGGGAATGAAGGAAGGCAAGAAGGCGGAAAGGAGGGCAGGGAGGGGCCTGGGTACCTCCGGGGACAGTCCCTGCAGTGTCTCGGCCATACCTCACAGCAACGCCCACTGTCCAGCCACTGTCCCTCCTCTGGTCTTTACCTGGCTCTAGGTACTTCCGGGAGAGGGCCATTTGGGCCTGCTGCGTGGACCAGGTGCCGCGGGCCCTGCGGGCCATCTGGGGGTCAGCGTGTGGTGGTGGCAGATGTGCACCCTGCGCGGGGCCCCTGAGTGTGGCTTGGAAGGGCTCCGCATCTGGGTCTCCAGCTTGGGGGTCGCTCCGTGAGAAGACGGGGGCTGCCTCGTGCCAAGCGCCTGGCGCTTTCCCCAGGCCGCACACTGGCGGGGCGGCCCCTCAGGCCAGTGTTTCAGAGGAGGGAGAGGTGCTGGGTCGGCGGGGGTGGGGCAGTGGTCTCGAAAGCCACAGCTCCCCGGGGAGGGGTGAGGTCCCCAGCTTGGAGTCCTTCAGGCCTGGGCCTGACTCCCGCCGCCCACACGTGCTGGGGGGGACCTTGGGCAAGTCACTTCACCTCGTGTGCCCAGTCGAGGAGAGCGTCCTTCGTCAGAGGGTGGCTTGGGCCGACTGACTCAGCGGTGTGAGAAGGGCTGGACCCGCAGCCAGCACAGACTCCGCCCCACAGGGGGGTTGTGTGGCCGCTGGAGGAGCCACATGGAAGGAGACGTTTATTGACCAGCAGGCGTGGACCGTGCCCTGTTTGGGGTGAGGGCACAGCTGACGGATCCTGGCCCAACCTTCAGCGCTAACACACAGGAGGGCCTGGGCTGAGAGGCTCCTGGGGTGGCGCTGGGCGATGGAACCCACAGGTGGATTCTACGAAGAGTGCTTGACCGTGTGGGGATTGGAGCTGTGCCAGCCCGCAAAGCACAGCTGACAGGCAGACTCTTACTCAGCCTTCAAAACCCAGCCCAAATGGCCCCTTACCCCAGGCCACTCTGTGCTCTTGGCCAGAGTCCTTCCAGGACTGGATCCGGGCTGGGGGGTGTCCCTTGTCAGCTCCGGGCATGACTCTTCATCCTCGCCTTGAGCTCTGTCCTGTGTTCTTGGTTCATCAGCCCGTGGTGGAACGCTTCCTGAGCAGTGTAGCGTGGTGCTGGGCGGGTGGGTATTAGTCGTCTACGGGGATGTCAGGCTCTGTAAACGGGTGAGCAGACACGAGCCTCAAGGGCCGAAAGCCTGCGGCAGCCTCCTGCTGAGTCTTGGCATGTTGGGAGTGTGAAGGGCGGGAGCCACCAGCTGTGATCCCTGGACACACGCACGGGCAGGGCCACAGCCCCCCCGCCCCCCGCGTCCTCACGGTGCAGTGCTCAGTGTTCGTGTCTGAGAGCAGCTCCCTGTTCTGTGAAGCTGCTCCCCGTGCTGGAAACCCCGATCCAAGTCTTCCCAAGGAGGGAAACTCAATGCCTGAAGCAACTTCAGGTCCCCTTGCGGCCCTGGGTGGGGGGGGGGGGGGGGGCGAGCAGCTCAGCCTACTTCTCCCTCTGCAGATGAAGACACTGAGGCCCAGCAGCTGTGCGGGGCGGTGCCACCGGGGAGCATATCCCAGTCTCCTTGGTGACTCGGAATGTTATTTTGGTGCTTTCGTGCTGCACAGACTCTTCTAGGCAGTCTTTTTCCTGTCGAAACCGTTTTTGTGGAGAGGAAATATCAAGGTGTATGATGTCAACGCAGTGAAGTAATCCACCCAGCTGTGTAAACATCTGGAAGTAGTAGACACACATCCCCGGCGCTCGGGCGAGGACGGGGCGGGCAGGCGTCTCGGGAGGCGTCTGGAGCTGTGAGCTGTGCACTCGGGCGAGCGGGGCTGGCCAGAAGCCCCCTGCACACACTTCTCTCCCCCAGCGCTGGGCCCAGGCCCCGGGGGGCAGCAAGAAGGCCACTGTGCCCGTCCAGGTGACTCTGGAAAGCAGAAGTGAGGCGTAGGCAAACCCTGCTAAGGGTGTGTCAGTGGCGGCTGGAAAGAGCTTGGCAGAGGCGGTGGGACGTGCCTCCGAGTCTCACCCCGTCCCACACAGGACTTGGGGCTGGGGGGGTCCTGGGCAGATGAGGAGGAGTCAGGACCAGAGGCCTGGGGGGGATTCCTCCTGCCAGTGGCCCCTCATGCAGAGGTTTCTGGGGAAGGGCTCTGTGGGGCAAGAGGGCCCCCATGCCCAGAGAGGGATGCCATGTGGCCAAGGTCACACAGCAGGGCAGAGAAGGATGAAAGATTCTAGAAGTCGAGCTCCCTGACTCACAATGTGTGCTGGTTTCCCTGTAAGCCAAGGGCCCACATTATTTTCAATGATATTATGCTTATTTAAATGAAAATATCTACAAAAGTAACATCGTTTAGAATTTGGACAATACTCGGAAGCACAAGATAAATGTCCCAAAAAAATTTCAGGCAGGAGTTAACCTTTGGTTACTTCTCTTGACAACACACACCCACTCACACATCCACATCCACACACACACTCAGACATACACATCCTCACACACACATTTCCCCACTCACACATACGCTCACACACACTCACATATATGCACACTCACCCACCCCCCCCACACACACACTCATAGCCCCTGCCTCACACACACACTCACGCATGTACACTCACACAGTGGTATCCCGCTTCCCTTTCACTTCTGGAAGTTGCTGGCAACTGTGATCTGTGGTTTCTGGATACTGCCCCTGTGTGGAACAGATGAAAGGAAAAGGGGTGCCTGAACTCAGCTTATTCTTAACTCCACTGCCCTCATCTGTAAGATGGGCAGAATCTGCTCCGTAGAGGAAGTGGGATCACTGCAGGGCGTGTGCAAATGCCTCCCTGAAATGCGGTGCATTGTTCTGCTGTCAGCCTCTGCTGAGGCGTGTGTGCTGAGTCGGCGCTGGCTCCTGGCCTCACTCTTGCTACCTCCAGGCAGCTGCCCTCTTCCTCCCCAAGCCAGAGCCCACTATTGGGTCGGTCCCTCTCACTCCAGCCCCCTGAGAGCCTCAGAGGAGAGACCCAGCTACAGAACCCTCTGGCCCCAAAATCAAAACCCAAACCAGAAAAGACCCCGGAGCTCTCGCTGCTGTTTTGTCCCGGCCACTGTTGCGGACCACTCTGCTGCAGCCTTTCCCGGGGCTGGCGGCGTCTTCCGTCTCTGACACGCAGCACCGAACCTCCGCACTGGAGGAGGAGGCTCTCCGGGGCCCACGGGCGCCCCGGGTCTGTGGGGTGAGAGTCGGGGCATCGTGGGCGCTCGGGCCGGCCCTTCTCGCCCTCTGCTCCTCCTCTGGGTGTGCCCAGGCAGGAGGAGATGGATGTCGGCCAGTGACTCTCCTGGGAACCCGCAGGGGCAGGAGCCGGAGCCCCAGGAACAAAGGTATCCATTCAGCAGGCGGGCTGGAAGGCCCCCCCCCGGCGAGGCCAGCTTCAAGGGACGCTCAGATGGGTGCGGCCCCGTGGGACAGGAACACCCCTCCAGCTCGCGTCTGTGCCAGCCTCCGCCTTGGCTGCCACACGGCGTGGTTTCAGCTTCACCTCGAAGGCCCCGGGAGCCTGGAAGCAGACGCCTTGACCCTCTCGGCACCCTGGTCTCTCATCTGCCAAGTGGGCATGGGGTCAGGTCACTTAGCCTCCCCTGGGTGCAAACAAGGATGGGAGCTATTTCCATGTCCAGGGCCACTACCGGGCAGCCAGGAAGTGGGGTCCAGGGAGTGGAGGGGAAGAGGCTGGCAGGGGCCCCCTGAGGAAACTGGCCCTCCTCAGGGTTTGTTGCAGACAATTCCAAGCCTGTCTCCGGCCTGGTCCGGCAGCTTGGGCTATGGATTGCTGTAGGAGCCTCCGCCCCAGCCTCGCTCACTGCCCTGGACTTTGTTTCCTGTTCCGTGGGTCAGAGCGTCAGGTTCAGGGTGCTGGGTACCTCCCTCCCTCTGAGTCGGCCGGGGGAAGGTGCCCGCAATCTTGGCCGACTTGCGTGGCCTTGGTCTGGGAGCTCCGCAGACACCGGGGCTGGGGCTGAACTTCCCGCTAAGCTGGGGTGCCGGAGGGGATCCTTTAGTGAGTTCTCAGTGAGCGGGAGAATCTGAGCAGCCAGCACCCGGGATCCAGCAGGGTCCAGCCAGTCCTGCCCCCAGGCCAGCAGCCCAGACGAGGTTCTGCTCTGGGCGGGGTGCGGCAGGAGCTCCCTAGGCCTGCTGTCCTGCGCCAAGTCCAGGGCCCCCGCTGACCAGGCGTCGTCTCCCCAAATCCCCTTCTCTGGCGCTTCTTAAGGAGACTGAGTCCCCAAGAGGGTCTGGGTCTGTCCCTTCACCGGGAAGAGACCTGGTGAGAAATGCCTGCAGATTTGCACAAAGACGTCGACTGCGCCTGGCACGTGCCTTTTTCCTCTTCTCTGTTTTCTCACTTTTGTCAGAGTTTGGCCCACACCTGGCTCTCTGCTCCAGGATCACCCACAGCAGTGCCGAGGGTTGGCCCCGGTCAGCTGCATGCGAGCAAGCGCCTTACCCACCGTCCAGTCTCTCTGCTGTCTCCTCCTTAATGCCGGCAGGCGTCAAGGGCAGTGATGCCTCCGCAGGATCCTGGTTCCCAGATCTCCTGGGGGCTGAGAGAACATGTGACTAGGTTCTGGTCACGCAGGTAGAAGTCACAAGTTTCTTCTAAAGGTCCTACTTTCTTTCCCCCTTCCTTGTACGTGGAATGGAGAAATGAGTCTGGAGCTTGAGTGCCTTACTTGGGGTCAGAGGCATCTTGGGCGAATGAAACCAGGGACCAGCAAGGTGAGACCACAGGGTTGAAATTTTACTTCCTGTGTCAAGCCATTCATGTCTGTTTCTGGACTTCACAGAGGAGCAAACAGTGTGGGCTGGAGCAATAGTACAGCGTGTGGGTGCCTGACTCGCACGGCCCTGACATGGGTTCCATCCAGGTACTGCATATGGTCCCTGGAGCCCTGCTAGGAGTGAGCATAGAGCACAATGCCAGGAGTCAGCCCTGAGCACTGCTGGGCCTGGTCCTCTCCACAAAAATACCCAATAAAAAGAGGAAAAGCAAACAGACTGCTGTTTTGTCTTGCTCGGGTTTCCTGTCACCTGCTGATAAACCCGATCCCCATAGTGTGCTTTGTCTCTCCAGGCGGGCAACACTGCAGGGCCACTTTATTCACTTACACGTCCCTCGACCTCAGCTCTGCGGCAATATCCTCTCAGCTCTGGGGGTGAGGGTCTGAGGAGAGGGAGCTCCCAGGGAGGGGAGGGCCAGATGTGAGCAGCTTCTGCCCTGAGCTTGTGGCACCCCAGCCCCTCCCAGCCCCAGTCCTCCTTTCCGGGGAATCCTGAGCAGTCAGCCTGCGAGCCAGAGAGCAAGGGTTGTGGATGGAGCTCACGTCTCCTGGACCGTGGCCTTTCACTAGCTGTGCCCTGCCATTCTGTCATAGAGAGAGCTCAGCTATTTCTTTATCCATGAAGCAGAGACAACCGTCGTCCTCTTGCAAGACTTCGACGAGCTTGGCGAAATTCTGCGTGTGGGGCTCATCAGACACTGAGTCTCCGGTAACACATAACATTGCTATCACTCTTCGTTTAGCTGGCCTGCCACTCAGCAGGCCGTGCACAGAGCAGTTGCCTTGTACCAGGCCGTGTCTTTCTCTGTGCGGTGCGGTCTCTTTATCTTGGCTGAACCAGGCCCGTTTGACAAGACTCTAGGAACTCACCCTTCCTTGCCTGATGCCTGAGTCTTTCTGTCCTGGGGATCTTCCCAGTGCTTGGGGTTAAGTCATCGGAGAGCCTGGTGACTCTGTTGGAAAACTCACTCTCCCACCCACTCATCCTCTTTCACCCTCGTTTCATGAAGATTGGTTCTCATGGACTGAAGACTCTCGGACTCAAAACCATGCTTTTTCTCTCTCTTTCACTGGTACTTAGTAAGTGTATGCTGAGTGGATAAATGGATGAGGAATGGTGATAAATGGAAGGAAGAGAGGCTGGGTGGGTGGGCAGATGGATGGAAGGAAGGGTGTGTGGATGGGAGGAATGGTGGATGAAAAGATAGATGGAAGGAAGAATGGATGGGTACAGGAGGAAGGGAAGGATGAAAGAATGGAAGAAAAAATGAATAAAGATGTATGGAAGGGCATATGGGAGGACAAATGAATGGTTGGATGGTTGGATGTGTGGGTGGATGAATAGATGGGTTATTGAATGATGAATAGATGGAAAGATGGATGGGTGGATGGAAGGATGGATGGGGGGATGGAAACATGGATGGATGTATAGAAGGATGGATGGGTGGATGGAAATGTGGATGGTTGAATGGAAGGATGGTGGATGGAAGGATGGATGGATGGTGCATGGAAGGATGGTGTATGGAAGTGAGGAAGAATGAATGGAAGGATGGATGGGTGCATGAAAGAAAAGAAAGATGAAAGAATGCAAGAAAAGATGAATGGATATATATGTGGAAGGATATATGGAAAGATGGATGGGCGGATGGACAAATGGATGGGTATATGAAGAACTGATGGATAGATGGAAGAATGGAGGAAGGGAAAGATGATGAATGGACAGTCAGATTCTGAATGAATAGGTGAAAGTATTGATGAGTGAATGGAAGAATGGATAGAGCAAAAGATGGGTATAAGGATGGATATACGATGGACAGATGGCTGGATGGATGATGGATAGAAGCATGAATGAAAAGATGGTCAGAGGAGTGAATGCACAGTTGGACTGAGTAGTTGGCAGTGAGATAATTTTGAAGTATGAGTATACAACGTACCATTGGAGGAAAGGGGTTCTAATTTACTGAGTTGATTGAAAAGGGATAAAGACAGCACTCAAGCTTAGTGGGCAAGGTGTGCAAAGGTGAGCTATTACCTATACAATATCATACAGTAAAACAAGTGACTCCAAGTGCTGGTCACTTTCTACGGGCATGACACCCTGAAGCCTCCCTCTTGAGCTGAGGGAAGAAGAGGAATTCAGTATTTCTTCTTAAAACCCTAAACCATGGGACTAGCACCAGCCTGAGTCTTTCCTCCTGGGTGAGCCATGATGTAAGCCTGTCATAAAGAGACTGAAGGATGGTCTCGGGGCACAGAAGCCAGGAGCCAGCTTGAAAGCACCATCATGCCCAGGACTCAGACACTAGGACCTTTGAGCCACTCCTGCAAATAAGAGGAAGACAACACTTAACTTTTCATGGAAGGGGCAAGATCAGGATGAGAGAAGCCAATCAATTCACTGCTTCCCAACCCACCAGCTGTGGCTGAAGCTGAATCCAGAGAGGGGTCAGGGAGGAAGGATGGCAGAGAAGAGGGGGAGCTAGAGAGAGGGAGGAGGGAGAGGGAGGAGAGAGAAAAAGAGAGAGGACACCTTGGTGGGGGTACCATGGTAGAGGATATTTTCTCCTAACACGCTGCCCTGCCCTCTCTGTCCTGGCAATCACACCTGCTGCCCAAATAAAGGCTCACATTGCCAATGTCCCTCGATGCTGTACCAAGATCTTACCAAAGAGAGGAAATGGAAGCATGACAAAGTCACTTTCAGAATCGTCTGGAAAAGACAGTTGACTCAGGCTCTTGTCCCTGTCTAGGCACGAGGCCCTTCTTCCTGCTCGCGAGTGTGTTTGGCTGATTGCTTAGGCCAGATGCTCTTTCTGGGAGCCCTGTTTCCTGTGTGGTCTGAGTGGAGCCACTCAGGGTCGTGCAGAAGCCTGAGAAACAGTGGTGGAGTGGGGTGCTGGGGACTCGGGTCACTCATGAGCGCTGTCCAAGACCATTTCTTTGGGCAGGGGATACGGGGATATTGGTGGTGGGGAATGTGCACTGGTGGAGGGATGGGTGTTTGTGTGATGGTAACCCAAACATGAAAGCTTGTAACAATCTCATGGTGATTCAATAAAATTAAAAAAAAAAAAAGACCATTTCTTTGACCAAACCCAGCCAGGTACCCACAATGTTCTCTCCTTGACTAGGCCTCAGCCTTGGCCCGGAAAGACCCAACCAAATGCTGCGTTTCTGACAACACAAGGCCAAGTTCTAGGATTGGCTCCGGAAGCGTCTTCCTGGGAAGGTGCATGGCTGTTCCAACCGTCACCATGTCCAGGTGGCACCTGCGGCTCTGGAGGTGGGACAAGGAGACTTAGGTCCCTAGGGCCAGGGGCAAAGCCAGAGTCCGGCAGCAGTGTCCCCTCTCTACTTCTTCCCCGACCCCACTTACCTGCTCTTTCCTCTTTTTTGTCACATGACCTTGGTAGAAACTGGGCTGAGCACAGTTCACCTGGGGTTCTTCTTGGAGAACTGCAGCTACCTCCGATGCAAGCCTTCCCTCGGATGCTGAGAGCTCAATGGTTGGGTACATGCTTAGAAAGTGGAAGGCCCCGAGTTTGTTCCTTGGCACCACATGGCCACAGAGAGCCTCTCAGGACAGTCCTGGTGACACTCTGCCCAAGCACCTCCCACCAGCTGTGCAGATTCAGCTCTGGGGACATGGCCTCTCAGGGAAGAGGGGGAACAGAAACATATCTGGACCATGGAAAGGAGCATGTGATTTGGCTTCTCTCTGACTGCACTGAGTGGTGAGTCAGGTGCCGGCTGGTCCCTTGGAGCCCACCTGGAGGACATGGTGATGAACGTGGCCTGAGAGAGAGGGGGGGGAGAGAGGGGGGGGGGAGAGGGAGAGAGGGGGGGGAGAGGGGGAGAGAGTGGGGGGAGAGAGGGAGAGAGAGAGGGACAGAGAGAGAGGGGGGAGAGGGGGAGAGAGAGGGAGAGAGAGGGAGAGAGAGAGGGAGAGAGAGAAAAGGAGAGAGAGAGGGAGAGAGGAAGAGAGGGAGAGAGAGAGGGAGAGGGGGAGAGAGAGGGGGAGAGAGAGGAGAGAGAGAAAAGGAGAGAGAGAGGGAGAGAGGAAAAGAGAGAGTGAGAGGGAGAGAGAGAGGGAGAGAGAGGGGGAGAGAGAGGGAGAGAGGGAGAGGGGGAGAGAGGGAGAGGGGGAGAGAGAGGGAGAGAGAGGGGGAGAGAGGGAGAGAGAGGGAGAGAGAGAAAAGGAGAGAGAGAGGGAGAGAGGAAGAGAGGGAGAGAGAGGGAGAGGGGGAGAGAGGGGGAGAGAGAAGGAGAGAGAGTGAGAGTGAGAGAGAGAGAGGAAGAGAGAGGGGGAGAGAGAGGGAGAGAGGGAGAGGGGGAGAGAGGGAGAGGGGGAGAGAGAGATGGAGAGAGGGGGGAGAGAGAGGGAGAGAGAGGGAGAGGGAGAGAGAGAGAGAGGGAGAGATAGAGGGAGAGGAGAGAGAGAGGGAGAGGGGGAGAGAGGGAGGGAGAGGGAGAGAATGTGGTTGTGTGCCTGCATGCACGTGCAGCTCCTTGGGCCATGGCTGTGCCTGGGTGTGGGTGGAGTGGGGTTTTCCTGTTCAAAATCCGCACATACCATCCACAGCACACCACACCACTACACACAGGGCAGAGTGGAGGGCCCAGAGACAGGATTCTAGGGGCGCTCACTCACTTTCGGGGACTGTGAAAAGCTGAGCTAGTGGATGGGGGGTCACCTGTTACAGAGAGATGTGGGGGCTGGAAGGAGAAGGCTGGGGCCTTGGGGTTCCTTGCCAAGGCTGTGGCTCCCCTTTCTGTGGCTCAGGCTAGCTCTGCAGCACCCCAGCCCCTATACCGTGGGCCCCATTTTCTTTAACTATTGCAAAAAATGTCTTTTATAAAGACAGAGGGAGACAATTTTGTTTGGGGACCACGTCTGGCGACACTCAGGACTTGCTCTGGTTCTGTGCTCAGAGGTCGCTCCTGGCCCATAGGGTCACTCCTAGGACCCTATCGGGTGCCGGAGATCCAACCGGTGGGCGCATGCGCGGTAAGCTATTCACCCTCTGTGCCTTCTATCTGGCCCGGCTGGGAAAACTTTTGACCTCTAGAGTATGAAGCTGACACCAGGACCTAAGGCCCCGACCTCACTTTCGTTGATTGCTCCATGCTGGGATTTCTATCCCGGTTCTGAGCCCCCATATTCAAACAGTGCCACTGCGTGCAGCACTGGGGAACCACGAGCTCTCTCTGAGGTCAGCACAGAACTCTGGTTTCTCATCAGACCTCTGGGCCTGAATCAGTGCACATGGTGGGCTCACCTCAGGAGCCAACCCTCCCACCCCGACAGCCGGGAGCATCAGTAGTGCCATGTCCAACATCTCCCCTGGGTGCAGGCTTCTTCCTGCCCTCCTGCCCCCATGGCCAGTGCAAGGGAACAGGGTGAGTGCAGGGGGAGAGGAGCGGTGTGTCCAGATGACAGGACTTCTTGGCTTCCTCTCCTTTTGCATTTTTATTAGTTTTTAATTAAATTTTAAAGTGATTTTATGAGGTGACATGATTCAAAATATGTTCATATTTGTGCTTTAGGAGTACAGTGTTACTGCCCCACACTCACCACCAAAGTCCCAGCCCTCTGTGTCCCTTGGTCTCTTCTCGTCTGCTCCTCCCTGCTCCCCCCACCACCCACACACGGCAGCCTCAGTTCTGTCGTCAGAGATTTCATTAGACAGCCCATTCCTCTGCTTCGTTTCTCTCTACGTACCACGGACGAGTAAGATTACGATATATTCACCTTTCTCCTTCTGACTTACTTCCCTTGTCACCCACCAGTTCCACTCACGTTGTAGCAAAATGCAAACTCCATCTTTTCTTACAGTGATTTACCTACCACTTCCCCTCCTCCTGCACCTAGTGCACGCACACACACGTACACACGTGCACACACATCTTTTGTTGAGCGTGGGTTGGTTCCCGACTTTGCGAATAGTGCTGCAGGGAACAAACCCCAACCATCTTGAACTGCTGAGATAGTACAAAGGTGTAGGCTCTTGCCTAACAACTGTAACTGTGGTGATGACAGTGGTTCCAATCCTGGCATTGCCTGGGGTTCCCCAAGATCATCAGGTATGGTCCTGAGCACAGAGCCAGGAGTGACCCCTGAACACAGAACCAGGTGTGATCCAAAACAAACCAAAAAAGGGTGAAAAAGTACAAAACCCAAATTTCTAGTGTTTATAAGAGACACACTTGAACTTTCATGATAAACACAGACACAAAGTAAAAGGCTGGAAAACTATTATACAAGCAAATAGCAACCTCGTGGAAGGGCTGAAACGGACACTCTTCTATGAGACAAAAGGATTTCGAACTAAAAACAAACCATTGCATAGTGTCCCTCTCTATATGGACATAAGGACATGTAGGTCCAGAGATGGACAAGGTACAGTAATTAAGGAATTCAAGCATTAGGAAGATGCAACACTTACTCTCATATCTGGATCAAGTGAAGAAGCATAAAAATATTTGGGGACTGAAGTGATAGTGCAGCAGGTAGTTGCATGCCACCGACCGGGTTCAATCTCCAGAATCCCATATGGCCCTCTAAGCACCGCCAGGAATAATTCTCGAGTGCAGAGCCCGGAGTAACCCCTGAACATCACTAGGTGTGGCCAAACCCTACACAGCAACTTCTAACAGGCCTGAAGAGAGGTATGGATAGCAACACAATAATAGTAGGAGACCGTGACTGCCTCCTCCAGCTGCTGGATTCACGAACCAGACAAAAGGTCAACAAGTAAACAGTAGCCTTAAAAGGGGAATTGGAAAGTGGAAAGTCAGGACTTAATAGGCCTTTATAAAACTCCTCCCGCCCCCCTCCCGAATCTGCCTACACATTCTTCTCCAGTGTTCATGGAACATCCTCCCAGAGGGGCCACATGCTGGAACCCCAAAATTTTTAAGATAAACTAATATCAAATATTTTTTCATACCATAGTGCATTATCAATAGAAAGTCACCATAAAAATAAAGCCGGGGAGGTGTAAGTGAACACTTGGAAAGTGAACATGAAGCTGAATATCCACGGGGCCAAGCAGGAAGTCAATGCAGAAAGGAAAAGATTCACAGAAATAAATGATGGTAAAGACACTGGCTACCACACAGTGCAGAACACAGCAAAAGCAGCAAAAAGAGGGGAGTTCACAATGCACTTCTGGGCTTGGGGCCACGCTCAGCGGTGCTTAGCGCTTACTCCTGGCTCTGTACTCAAGAATCACTCCTGGAGGTGCTTGGGGGGCCACGTGGGGTGCTGGGGATGGAACCGTGGTCGGCAGTGAGCAAGGCCAGTGTCCTCCCACTGCATAGTTCTCTAGTCCAGCACAACACACTTTCCTCAGGACACAACCTGGCCCCATATCTTAAGAAAGCAGGAAAAGAACAAATGAAACTCGATGTCATTGGGGGAAATAATAAAAACCAGGGCTATAAAAAAATGCAGAAATCTGAAAACAAACAAACAAAAGATCAATGACACCAAAAGCTGGCTTTCAGAAAGAATAGCCAAGATTGACAAGCACTTAGCCAGACTCACAGAGCGAGAGAGAGAGAGAGAGAGAGAGAGAGAGAGAGAGAGAGAGAGAGAGAGAGAGAGAGAGAGAGAAGACTCAGAAATGAAAGGGGAGAAATTACAACAGGTTCTACAGAAAGAGAGTGCCCCCCCCACAACAAAATAAAACAAAACAAGACACTGAGTCAGAGGGGAGTAGAAACCTAAACAGGCCAATTCCTAAGAAGGACGTTGAAATAGTAACCAGGTCCTCCTCACAAATGGAGGTCCAGTTCATGGTCACCAACGAGTGTCCACACCTCCAGAGGGACCAACCAACTGCTTGCCGGTCTGGAGGGCTGGGCCGTCCTTGGCCGCCTGCGCCTTGTGGTGTAGCCAGCAGAGCACCTCCCTCCCCTAGTGGTGACTGAAAGTGTCTCCAGACGCTGCTGCACAGCCCTGGGGAGTAAAGCCAGGGCTGGGGTGGGGTCCCTGAGCTGGACACTGTCCCTCAGTAAGTGGGCGGCAAGTTCGGGTTGGAGGCAGGCTCTCTGGCCCTGCTCTCAGCCAGCTCCACCTATGGCAGCTATGTTCCCAGTGACAGGAAGTGATGAGCTCCATGCCTCAGTTTCCCCACCAGGACACCAGTGGCTCCCTTAGCGAGCTCCCACGAGCACTTGGTGTGTGTGTGTCTCAGGATCCAATTCCTCCAGGGCTCCTCGCCCTCTCAGGTCTGGGCTTCCCCCGTCTGTGCTCGAGACCCAGGCCCACTCTCCTTTCCCGCCCCTGAGGCAAGCCTGGCGTACTGGGGAGGCAGTGTTCCCAGGCTGGGGGTGAGGAGAGGGGGGCCTGCAAGGGGTCAGATTGATAGATGCCGGGCTCATGTCCTTGTCACATATACAGAAGACACCAGCTCTGTGAAGCCTCAGCTTCTGGACAAAGCCGAGTCTCACGGGGTGAGGCAGGGAGCTTCCGAGAGACAGAAACCAGCAGAATTTCCTGGAATGCCACTGGGCGCCACAGCCTGTGAGGCCAGGGGCCGCCTGTGGTCCGGAGCCTTCTGGGGGAGGGGCGGCAGTGGCTGACGCACGTCTCCCGGACCCTTGGACCTTGGGGACTGTGCCAGGGGGCGACCACACACAGCTGTGGGCTCAGAGAGGCCTCCTGTGCAGAACAATGGGACTCTGGGCAGCCTGGGACCCCAGGGCAGGGGCGGGGCTGGACACCCACACCCAGTTTCTCCGGTGCCCTGGGACTGCACACACCACTGGTCTGGGCGGTGACCGGGAGTGAGCTGCAGCAACCAGGTCACGGGGGTTGGAGGCTGATGGGGGGCCGAGTGAGCCCCACCGCCATTCCTCACCAATGAGGCTCCTCTCCACATGGGGTTTCTGCGTCAGGGCACCCCAGTCCCTCCCTTCCTGGGCCCCCCACTCTGAGGCCCCTCATCTGTCAGGGGCACTCACTGCCTCAGTGCTCAGGCCTCCTGTGGAAATTGCTAGAACAACAACCCTGAAAGGGAGAGCCCCGCCCCACCCCCCAGAGCCCAGAAGGAGGCGGACAGTGCCCACAGCGCCTGAGAAACCCCCGCAGCTCATTGTCTGTCCACTGGCCAAGTGTCCAGAAGTCCAGGCTGCAGAAGTGCAGCCAGGGCCAGACCACCGCGAGGGCCGGCCTGGGCCTGGGCTGCTGGGAAGGAGCAATGTGCAAGCTGGAAGCATGAGCATCTGCAGGCCCCAGAGGACACTGCGGCTCTGGCTCTGGGCCCTTTCTGGGGACTCTTGCTACTGTGGGCTGACCGCCCGCCCGCCCGCCCGCCTGTGCAGGCACTAGCGCCGAAGTCAGGGAAGAAAGCTGCTAGCACAACCCTTAGAAGTCAACACGGAGTTTCAAAGAGGAGAGAAAGAAGAGCACACACGAGGGAACAAAGCCAAACGCTCCCGCGCCCACACCCACCCACCCACCCTGGGGCAGCAGGACTGGGTAAATTACTGGAAGAAGAGTTCAAAGCAAGGGCTTGACACTGCTTAGAAAACTCAGGAGTGGAGTGGGTGAGTGAAGTGAGAACGATGGCAAGGCAAAGAGAGAGGAATAAGGGGAAATTCCAATAGAAGGGAAGGAGCTCTCTCTGGGGAGCAGACGCAGAGGAGAGGCAGCAGACAAGCTCAAGGGCTGCTGGGATCAGTGAACCGGAGGACAGGGTCCCAGGAAACACCCAAACAGAACAACGACTGACGAGCACAAAACTAGCATAAAAGTCTTCTGGGTGGCCACAAGAACAGCATCTATGTCACGTGGGTTCCAGGAGAGGAGAGAAAAGGGCAGGCCATCATTTAAAGAGATAAGGGCTGAGAATTGCTGTATCTTGGGCAAGGA
Source organism: Sorex araneus (assembly GCF_027595985.1). Classification (NCBI taxonomy): domain Eukaryota; kingdom Metazoa; phylum Chordata; class Mammalia; order Eulipotyphla; family Soricidae; genus Sorex; species Sorex araneus. Next base: position 112,844,336 of record NC_073304.1, read on the forward strand.
ATTATTCTTAGTTCCAGAGGCTCAGAGAACTATAAACAAATCAAACTGACACACAGCCAAGACAGCACTGAATTAAGTGCAAATGCTAAAGATTAAGAGAGGACCCCAAAAGCTCCTAAAAAAACAAAATAATGAACAAGGGAACACAGCAAACTTTGTGCAGGCTCAGAAGATGATTTCAAGCACTTGCCTGGAAAGCATGAGGTCATGAGTTCAAACCCTAGTGTCACCACATGAGCTGAATGGGATCAGACTGTCTCAGCTGAGAAGGGTCTAGAAGGTGGTTCGGGGCCTTGGGGAGTTCCCAGAGGAAGCATAAGTTCCGGGACTCAGTCCTCAATGCCACAGATGCACTGAGAGCATCCTGACCGCCACATGATCTAGGATCCCCAGAGAGGAAGAACAAATAAGATTATCTGCAGATTTCTCCCGGGGAAACTTTCAAGACAGAAGGGAATGGCGTAGCCTACTTAAAATGCTTCACGAAAAGAATTCAGGGCCAGGAATGTGCTACCTGGCTTGATTACCACTCAGTATTGAAAGCGGGATAAAGAGCTTTACAGACAGGCAAAAATTAAAGCAATTTATCACCGCTAAAGTGGCCTTGTGAGAAATACTCAGGGGATTCCTATCAAATGAGACTAGATCCCACCTCCACGCAGCCAGTCACCAAAGATACAAGGCGGGAGGAGAGAGGACACAGGGGCCATTCGAATGGGCTCAAGATCAACCTGCCCATCAGGGCACCAGCAAACCTCATGTTTGTCTCAAAATTTGAACCCCGGAAACAGCCGCTGAAAAAGCAGGAAGACATAAAGTGTGGCCCAGGAAAGGTGAATCCCGCCCGGAATGTGTCGCCAGGCAGGCGGCAGCGAGGGCTGGGGACAGGCCGAGGCCCCTTCTGGAACGTGTCCAAGCATTTTGCAGCCGAGAAAGCGACAATGGCCTGGTTGGTCTAGGGGTGCACCAGCAAGGCTGATGATCACGGGCCTGGCACACCGCGGTGACAGGGCACCCTGGGGCAGGAGATGGAGGGGCTTGGGGCTGCTGGCCAGGCCGGAGATGCCGGATGGAGCCAAGCGCTGAGCTTCGTGCTCCCAAGGACTCTTCCTCTCCCAGCCTCCTTCCCTCTTCACGCCCTCCCCCCACTCCCCACCTTATTCGAAATTTCCCTGGATCTTGGGGGGCAAGCTCTGCTCCCCCCAGTCTCACCCAGGGTGGGAAGAAACTGGGCTGCAATGGATTGATTAGGGTTGACTGGGGGCAGGAATCACACCTGCCATCCTCAAAGGCTGCTCCTGGCTCCGTGCTGGCCTGGGCGATCGCAGGCAGTGCCGAGTCTCACCCGGGCCGTCCACATGCGGAGTGCTGGAGGCATTCAGCTTGCTGCAGCCTGAAGTCAGGTTCCAAAGTACTGGTTGAGTAAATGAAGGAGTGCGCCCGAGGAGAGCCGGCCTGCAGCTCAGTGCTCCGACAGCTCCCAGAGATGGGACTGATCTGATGTTTCCCAGAAACCGTCTGCCTGAAATCAGGCCCAGTCTGGGGTGGCCGAGGCCGGGAGGTCGGTTTCCAGAGTGCAGTTACGGCGTAGGCTGCAGAGGTCATTTGCAGGGCATGGCCCCCAAGAAGACTTGAAGTGGCCACTCAGTTTGGGCTGGTTCTCCGCTGGGCCTCGGGTCCTGGCTGTGGGCTCAGCGTCTGGACAGATGCCTGGCTGCGGGGTCAGAGCTGAGACCTACAGCCCGGGAAAGTCACAACATGCAGGCAGTGGCAGGACACACAAGCGTCTCCTGACTCAGGGTGTGGGAGCCTCTGCAAGGCCCTTCACAGCCCTGGTTACACAGGCAGGGCCAGACGTGGCCAGTGCTCCCTTCCCGCCTCAGAGGGCCGTGCTCAGAGAGTGTGTTTTTCCTAGGGGGTCTTACCTGTCTTCCTAACACACGCTGTCCCCAAAGCAGATCTGACTCTGCATCACACTGGGGTGCTGCTGGTTTATCTGAGAAGTAGTCCCCGAAAACAGGTGCAAGGAGTGGGGGGGGTGAGGCAGAGGAAGGGGCAGACCACAGTGCTCGAGGAGTTACTGCCACCGGCAGAAGTGGAATGCCACTGGAAGTCACCAAGCTTACTATTATTTTGTAGGGGAGGCACACCTGGTGGTGCTTAGGGGTAACCCCCCAGCTCTGTGCTCAGGGACCACTCAGAGTGGGGGTCCCTTTGGGTTGGGTGCTGGGATGGAACCCGGGTTGACGGCAAGCCATGCAAGTGTCTTGGACCTGTGTTATCCCCCAGCTCCAAAACATCACTGCAAAGCTAGGGAATTTAATTTTTTTACTCTTTTTTTTTTCTTTCCGTTTTTTTTTGGGGGGGGGGGGCGGGGGGCTCTACCTGGCAGTACTCAGGGCTTACTTCTAGTTCTATGCTCAGATAACACTCCTGGCAGGATTGGGTTACCATATGGGGTGCCAGGGATCAAATCTGGGTCAGTTGCATGCAGATAAGTGCCCGACGTGCTGTACTATCACTCTGGCCCAAGGCTAGGGGATTTCTCCACTGGCTCTGGGCCCTGCTGGGTCTACTGTTGCTTCAGGGATGTGAAGTCCCACCCTGAGTGATCTCTGGCAAGACAGGAGATGCCTCAGACCTGCTGTGTGGCTCTGCTTGAGAGAAGCACCAGCCAGAGAGCTGACACAGGACAGTTCAAGGACCACAGCCAAGGTGGATTCACAGATGTGATGCAGCCCTGGATGTCTGCTGCACGCCTGGCATCAGACATGAGTCTGACAGCTGGCACCATTTTTAGCTAGGTGTCTCTGGTTGAACCATCAGGTCAACCTGATGGATGTTCCAGGCTCCTTACCTAAACTGGCAATCCTGCGTCCCACCCACCCTGGCCTTGTACCTTGTCCAGGCCCGTTATCGGTTCTCATAAAAGCTGCTGGCCAATACCTACAGACTTTAAGTTGAAGAAAGAACATTAGACGTTGGGTATAAGCAACAACAGTTGTGGTGACTCAGATAAACTAACGGCTTTCTGGAAACATCTTGGGGACTCAGGATCAGTGGGAGAGCTGGAGATTAGACTGGAAAATAAGGCAGGCCCAGGAAAGGTGGGCTCTTGTGGGGATCAGTACCTGCCCATCACTTGGGTGGTCCCATGTCTCGGTTATTCTCCACATGTCTCTAAGCAGTGGGAAAGAACTCTTTTCTCAGAGGGAAATTGGCAAAATCGTTGAATATTGAGTTTCCATATGACTCAGCCCTTCCGTTCCTAGGCACAGATCCAAGATTAAAGAGGCGGAATGCTCACATGGAAACTTGTGCATAAAAGGGGGCAGAATTATTCATAGGAGCCCCAGATGCAAACAACTTCAATGGCCGTTCACTGGCGAGTGGGTCATCGAGTGTTGAGAATGACCCCATGACAGGGTATCATGGACCACCGAAAGCCAGCAAGTCCTGGTACCTGGTATGGTGTGGATGGACCCTAAAAAACACACCAAGGGAAGGGAGCCAAGGGCAGGAAACACAGCCTGACTCCATTCCTGTGAAGCCTCGAGCTGGAACATCAGAGAGGCGAGAGTGGTTTCCAAGCCCTGGACGGACTGGGGGACAGAGGGAGTAGTCACAGCAGAAGGTTCCAGTTTCCTGTGGGCGTGATGATCTTGTCCCAGTATGGTCGCAGGGCTATTTCCCAGTCCTGGACCAATCAGAAAGCTTGGGATCATGTACTTGCAGGGGGCTGAGTCGTGTGTCTTGGGAATCAGTCTCAGGGGATAGATGGGGACCTGGTGGGTTATGCTTTGCCCACTCTTGGCTTTGCTCTCTCTACAGGTGGGCATTGTAGGGAAATACAAAGAAGTCAGGGGGTAGCTTGAAAACAGGAATTGTGTAAAAACACAAAAGGGAAGAGGGGAGCCCAGCGGGGCTCTATCTCTCCTGCTGCCTGCGTTCGGTAGTCTCCAGACACTTCCCCACCCCTGGGGAGGTTGATGGCGATGATGAGGCAGGCGAAGGAAGGAAGAAGGCCAAACTGGTTGCTCAATCAGTTTATTTAGTTCTCTCTCTCTGCTTCTCTCCCGGTTCTCGATCTCTCTCTGCATCTTCCTCTGTGCCTGTCTCTCTGTGCCTGTCTCTCTGTGCCTGTCTCTCTGCGTCTGTCTCTCTGTGTCTGTCTCTCTGTCTTCTGTCTTCTTCCTCTGTCTTCTTCTGCCTCTCTGTCTTTTATCTCCTTCTGTCTTCTTCTGTCTCTCCTATCCCCTGTCTCCCTTGTCTTCTTTCTCTCCCCGTCTCTTCTATCTCCCCTCAGTGCCCCACAGTCTTAGTTTATATAGCAAATTATATAGGGTGGTGACACAAAGGTGGGTTTAACATCAACAAATCAACAAAGAAGGGTAAGACCATTTCTCCAGGAGATTAACAAAATCTCATCTAAGGAAATCTCATCTAAGGAGATCCACTCAAGGGTGTGATTCCAAACAAGGGTGTGTCAGGGTGTGAGCTAGTAATCTACTTAAATAGTTATAGTAAATCTACTTCTAATATTTATAACAATGTTATTCTGTATGAGCACAGTAAGAGATATAAAGTTTGGTTTTTCCTGAGGACATTCACTATATAATCCAGACCACAGTCCTCAGGCCAGGTTAATTTTCCTAACCCCAGCAGGGTCCTAATCTCTTCGTTACCTTTGGATCATGACAACATTTGTCCATGATCATGCCCTCAACTTATAGTTGAGTATTGTGGCACTTTGGCCTGGCCCATATTGATGCCAGGGTAGCACATAACTCACCGCTTGCCCTGGATCCGTTCTGTCCCTCGTCGGGACCCTGTTTTTGAGGTGTTAGGAACTAAGGGCAACTGAGTTAAGAAAGCAGATGCCCAGGAGTAAATATTATTGGAATCAATCAACTCCCAATTTACAAGCACAATATTGTCTTCCTGTGTCCATACAGAAAGGACATTGCTTTAAGGTAAACTATGTTCCCTAAGGCAAGGGTAAAAGGACAAACCCCATGTTATCCTACAGGAATGATGCTAGGTCTGTGCCGCCCCCCCTCCCCCACATGCCACCTCTCTTTGCCTCGGGTAATGTGTGACACTGTGGCACATCAAGGTTTGGATGGTGGATGCAGGTCTGAGTACTGAACGTAAGCCTGTCTGTGTGGCCCTAGGAAGGGCTGAGGTCAGCTCTCCTCCCAGCTCCCACCCTTCCTCCTTTCTGCAAGGGTCCCAAGTGTGGGGTCCCTAGAGGGGTCTGCCTGTGCTGTGTCCCAGTGGGGAGAGGTCCGAAAGGTGGCTGGGGTCCATTTTGGGCAACCAGGGTCATGCTGTTGGGGGGGAATTGGAGCCTTGGTGGGTGATTCAGGAGGGCTAGTGGTCTGGCCCACCAGCACGATGAGGTCCCTCAAATGATGTCTCACCCCAAGTCTCTGGCTCTTTAATTAAAAAAATAATTGGGGGCCACTCCCAGCTGTATTCAAGGCTTACTTCTAGCTCTGTGCTCAGGGCTCCCTTCTGGAGGGGATTAGGGGACCATATGGAATACTGGGAGTCGTACCCGAGTAGATTGTGTGCCAGGTAAGTGCCCTCCCTGCTGCACTATCTCTCTGGCCTCTAAAAGTGTTTCTTGATTTGATTCCTTGTACTTGGTGCTGAGACCTTAATTGAATTATTGTGCTTTTTTGGTTATGAGTTTGAAGAAAATAGACTTGTTGAAGAGTTGAGGTTGTTTGATCATTATGAGATTGTAACCCAAACATGAAAGCTTGTAACTATCTCACGGTGATTTAATAAAATTAAATTAAAAAAGAAAAAATAAATGGATTCAAAAAGCAAAAAAATAAAAATGCACCCCAAGCCCCCTCAGAATAGACTTGAAAAAAGTATTCAACTCCTGTTGCTTGCCTTACTTTGTTCTGTTTGCTTGTTTTTAAGTTTGACTCTGCTCAGAGCCTGGAATGGCTCAGGGGACCATACCTGGTGCTGGGGATTGAACTAGGGTCAGCAGTGTGCAGGGCAGGTGCCCTCGCCTCTGTCCTACCTCTCTGGTGCTTGCCTGTGACTCTGTAGTCTATCTGGACACCACTCGGGTGGGTGGCCATACACTGATCTGGAGGACATTCATGGCGCAGGGATACAGGATGTCGGATCTGAAGTCACCCCTTGGAAAGGTTCCCGGGGCCTTCAGGCCCTGGTGACTAGTGGTGGTGAGGGTAGCTGTACATCCTGGCTGTCCCCACAGGTACTGACCCTGAGTCTCTCATCTCTTCCTCCAGCCTCAGTTCTCTGCAGAGTGGCCACCGAGGCTCTGGGCATGGGTTCGAATGCACCCACTCACCACATCTGGAACAGGCTCTGCCTTCTCTCTGCTGCTCATCTGCAGCAGCAGGAGATGCTGCACCCGGGGGGACACTTTCCAGCTGTGTGCATCTGTGTCTGTATGTGTGCATTTGTGTGTGTATCTGTGTGTGCATGTCTCTGCACATCTGCACGTGTGTGTGAGTGTGTGCGTGTGTGAGCATCTAGCATGTGTGTATGTCTGTGCATCTGAGTGTCTGCGTGTGTGCGCGTCTGTGCATATAAGTGTCTGCGAGTGAGTGTGCATCTCTGTGTGTGCATCTGTACATCTGTTTGTGGGTCTGCGTGTGTGCATCTCTGTGTGCATGTGTGTGTGTTTGTGCATGTGCATCTGCATGTGTGCTTCTCTGTGTGTGAATCTTCGTGTGTGCATCTGTGTCTGTGCGACTATGTGTGTGCATTGGCCCATGTGTGCATCTGTGTGCGCAGCTGTGCATGTGTGTGTCTGCACATGTGTGCATCTGCATGTCTGTATCTGTGCATCTGTGCATGTGTGAGTCTGTATGTGTGCATATGTGTATGCATCTGTGCATAGGTGTATCTGCACATGTGTGTGTCTGCATGTGCACATCTATGCATGTGTGCATGTGTGTGCATCTGTGTCTGCACATATGTGCATATGCATGTGTGTCTGCATGTGTGTGTCTGTACATGTGTATCTGCACGTGTGTGCATCTCTGTGTGCATCTACACGTGTGTGTCTGGGCATGTGCATCTGCATGTATGTGCATCTGCACATGTGTGCATCTGCATGTGCACCTCTGCGTGTGTGTATCTGTATGTGCATCTGTGCATGTGTGTCTGCACATGTGCATCTGTGTGTGCATCTGTGTGTGCATCTGTGCTTGTATGTGCATCTACACATGTGCATCTGTGTGTGCATCTGCACATGTGTGTATCTGCATGTGTGTATCTGTATGTGTGTATCTGCATGTGTGTGACTGTGTGTGTGCACCTGTGCATGTGTGTCTGTGTGTGTAGGTAAGTATCTTCGCACATGTGCATCTGTGCAGTTGAGTCACGTGCATGCACAAGGGGCATGTGCCTGGACAGTGGGCACTGGCTACCCATTTGGAGGCCAGCAGTGTGTCATGCGGGATGAGGTGGTGTGAGGACTTCCGAAGTCTGTCTGCTTCGTTTGTGGCCCAGACAGGAGCTGGGCTGGGGGCTCCAGCCTCTGGGCATCACTTGGGAGCTGGAAGCACCAGCCTCCCACGAGCTCCCCTGCCCTTGCTGCCACGGGGGCCTTCAGGGGTTCCGAAGGGCTCCAGGGACAGGCTGGGAGGTGCGAGCTGCGAGGCTGCAAGCAGAGAACTGAGGGCCCAGAGAAGGGACAGTGGCAGGAGGCTGAGCCATGATGCCACCAGGAATGCCGAGTGGGAAAATGGTTTGCTCCACGGCATCCTGGGCGACCCCCAGCTTCTCAAGCTGCAGTAAATGACCCCATCTGGGGGCGGGTAACAGCATGTGGGACTGTGAAAAATTTGATGTCTAGGTGTTGCAAAAGATGTGTAAAAGGTTTCTGAGGACCCAATGACCAAAAATTAATATTTGGAAACCGAATATATCAGGAATCGGAGGTGTTTCTGGCTCAGTGTGGTACACGGTTAGGAGTGGACAGAGTTAAGCAGCTGTGACCTCACCAGCAGAAAGGGTCACCGCCTCTTTAACTACCACATTCCCGACCAGGTGGGAGCCTCATGCAGTGCGGGGGTGGCGGGAGAGCCAAGGGGCCAGAGTGAAGCCTGAGCTGTGTGGGAGCCCGGGGGGAGGGCACGGCCCGGGGCCTGTCGGCCCCTCAGCAGTGCCCTGAGAGGAGGAGGACCACGCAGTGGGCACCCCCCAGGACCCTCCTAGGCGGACACTCACTGGGCCTTGAGGACCCAATTAGTCCTCCGGGCCTGGTGGTGATGCTGGTCAGTGGCCTGGGCAAGATGTTCAAGTGGCCACAGGCTGTGGGGGCCCCAGAACCTGCTCCCTGGTCCTGCCAGTCACGGATGAGTCTCAGCTCTTCCTCACAAGAAGCCCCAGTGCCTGCTGTACCCCAACTTAAGGGTGAGGAGGTCCACAGTGCAGGAGGCAGCACCTGGCATCCGTTTCATAAAATGTCTCCTCCCTCTCCCCCTCCCTCTCTCTCTCTCCCCCTCCCCTCTGTCTGCCTCCATCTCTCTCTCCCTTCTCTCTCTCTCTCTTTCTGTGTGTCTCTGCCTCGCTCCTCTCTCTCCGTCCCCTCATCTGTCTGTCCCTGTCTCTCTTTCCTGTCTCTATTCTCTGCCTGCCTGCCTGTTTGTCTGTCTCTGTTTCTCTCTCATCTTATTCCATGAATCTAGGCAAAGCTTTACTCCCACTGGGGTGAAGAGTTCCTGGACAGCTGTCATTGTAGGAGCATCTCAGCTGACCCCGGCTGTGTTTTTAGGGGCTGGTGAGCCAGGCTGGGGACTCACTCGATTGCAGCGTTTCTGGGCTCTGTCTTCTCAGTGCTGGGGTCATTAGGGACAGCACGGCTTCTTTTCTCTCTCCCTCAGGAGCACTGTTGCTTCCGCAGACCCAGACTCGGGTGAGAGCTAGAAGGGAATCGACTGGAGCACCTCGTGGCCATGCTCTGCATCCTCAGGTCTCTGCTAGAAACACAGCCCATACCAACAGACACAAAGTATCACGGCGTCAGCCAGCAACACTTACACCTATGCTTCTGTCCGCTCTCCCGTTCTGCCAGTGGCAGTGGCCAGCAGCCGACACCTGCTCACCCCTACTTGCCTTTACCCAGGGGACTCCCACTGGGACCTTGCTTCCTCCTCTCCCAGGCCTTCTAGAGCCCCGTCAGATGACCCGTGTCCTAAAAATCTCAGATGTGGTCTTTCTCCTAACTGTCCCCAGGTCCCCTCTGCACCTCTAGAGCCTCCCCTGGGCTTTTGGACAGGTCTCGCCCGGAAGGCATCTCTCGCCTGTCCCGGGCCCTTGCTGGCAGCTGATGCTCTCTGAACACGACCGCAGCCCCCAGACAGCAGGGTCTGGCCTTGCTGTGTCTCTCCAGGCCCAGCGGCAAGTATTTGTTCCTCTCTCTAGAACCTTCTATTCCCTTGATATGCTGGGAAGAAGCTTTAGTGGAGGACAGATGTGAATTTTACCCTGTGGAGTGCCTAGATTTTGTTGAAGCTGGGTTTTGTTGTGGAGGGACGTTGAAGTCCCTGCAAACTCGTGGGTCCTGTCACTCTGGGTCTAAAATTTGCCAGGTAGAGGCAGCGCCTTCGCGTTGGAGAGTCGAGCAGAAATACCCAGGCGCAGCCCCCTGCAGGCCCCCTTTGGGCGGACCCGGCACTTTTGTGACTATTTAAACAGCTGCCCTCCCTGTGAGAGAAGGAGCCGCCTTCCACTCTGATTTGAGAGCTACAGAAGCAAAGCCCCGCGCTCGGCAAAGACCCGTCCAGGGACCCTCGCAGACTGGCCCCGCTCTCACTGTGTCCCCGTTCTCTTCTGCCCCCAAAGCCCCCAGCTTTCCCACACCTCCAGCTCAGGCTTCAGTGGGCAGGGTTCTGAGTCTGCTCTCCCTTGCTCTCCTCCGTGCTGGCATCTAGAACTCGCTCCTCGGTGGAGAGTCAGGCTGATCCGAGCAGGAAGCAAGGGGGCTCTGCGGCTAGCCCAGCTTGAGAAGAGATGTTCCTATCTGCTGCAGTATTTTACATTTATGGCACAATGTTGACTCCAACCCCATATACTCCAATCTGCCCCAATATTAGGGTGTTTATGAGTGAAGTCAATCCAAAGTATTGCAATCTCTCCCAGTAAAGGCTTTGAAGAGTGAATCCTGTCAGGACTAATTCCTGAGTGCAGAGCCAAGACTAAGCCCTGAGCTCTGGCGACTGTAGTTCCCCCCCGCAGAACCCCAAAGAATTTCTAAGGTGAGAGTTACTTATATCTTTAAACTTTCTTTTTAAAGTAAAGGAGCTTTGGGTTTGTCTGTTTGATGAAGTCCAATTTAACACTTCTTCCTTTCTGAAATTTTTATGTACATGTATTTTAGTGAGTTTGTAAAAAGTAGCATTCATGCTTTCTTTTATTATTTTAACATGATAGAATATGTCAATAGATTTTATACCTATTTTTCCCATATTGTATTTTATTTAGTCATCATGCAAAATCATTCTATCATGTGGCTGGAGCAATAGCACAGCAGGTAGGGCACTTCCCTTGAATGTGGCTGTCCAGGGTTTGATTCCCAGCCCCCCATGTGGTGCCCAAGCATGCCAGGGGTGATTCCTGAGCACAGAGACAGGCGGAAGCCCTGAGCATTGCTGGGTATTGTCCTGACCTCCACTACCCCCAATCATCTCAATATACTTTGGGATTTGATAAATATACATTCCTTTGTTTAGAATCTTTACATGTACCTTTACAAGGTACCACAAGAAATGGTACCTTAACATTTTTTGTGTGTGTGTCTTTTCTGTCAAGTATCCTTAATAACAGAAATCTAACTTGTAAGGTGAATAGGAAATTATTTCATCTTTTAAAAAATTCTGGCATAGTTTTTATAACTTGCTAATTGTCTATTCTTTGAAAATTTGGAGAAAAATTGTTGCATTTTTACAAAGATACAAATTGTTTAGTTATATAGTTCATTAATAATCTTTCCACTTTTAGCCAGTATCTTGCTCTGCTAATTTTAAAGTTAATTTTAGTAGTGTCTTATGTTCATAGATAACCAAGCATTTGAGCTTTGTGATGGTATAGAATCTTCGTTATCCTCCCTGGCTACCTTCCCTTTCCTGATTCTAATTTTGAATCTTTTTAAATTCCAACTGTCGCTATTAATTAGACTAATGAGTCATTTTCCTGTTTTGTTGGTTCAGATGCTCTGTACCGCCCTTACCTGCACCCTTGATTTTGAACATCTTGCTGGTTTAGGAAAAAGCACTTGATAGAGTTCTCTTGGGTGCCAGTTTCTGGGAGTTTCCAAGAATTTGTTGTTTTGGAGATGGGGCACAGATGTTCTTAAGCTCTAGATTTGCATGTCGAGCACCTAGGTCGCAGCCTTGTTGTCCGTTTTCTCCCCTTGAGCCCGCGACCATATGTGGGTGTGCTGTGGGTGCAGAGGCTGAGCATCCCTGCCAGCACCCAGGGAGGGGCTCAACAGGCCCTTTGGCAAGATCAAATGCTGCGTTTCTGGGAAGATTCTTTCTCAAGAGAGAGATGGGGCAGGCAACCAAGTTCTGCCACAACCTGAGCCCCTGTACCCCTCCCCAGGGATTCTGACCAAAGGGCGCACTGATTCCTGGCACAGCCATGCCTCTGCTAGCAAGTGTGTTTCCCAAATTTGGACATAGTCTGATCAATACAGAATTCTGCCATCCATTGTGAATTAGTAAGTTTGATCTGTGACCCTCGAAGAATTCTCAAGGCTCCAATTACTGCCTGCTCTTTCAGGAAGCCCTCCTCACAGACGGAGCTGGCCCCATCCCCTCAGACCTCCTGGGGGCTGTTGAACTGGACATTTGCTGTTGGTATCACAGCTGCCACTTGATTTTGTTGTTGTGAATTTGTTTTCTCTTTCGGGCCCCACCTCACAGTGCTCAGGCCTTACTCCAAGCTCTGCATTCAGATCACTCCTGGTAGTGCTTAGGGGACAATATGGGATGCTGTGGACTGAACCCAGGTGGGCCGTGTGCAAAGCAAGTGCACTCCCCGTTGTACTATCGCTTCAGTACCTGCCTCTTGTTACTCCCATGTTCATTCATTTGAGTTTATTTTGCTACATCTGTGTTCTAGGGTGGGCACCAGTGGGACCCGAGCTGGGTCTGGAGCTCGTCCTTGTGCCTGAGCCTGAGGTGTGGCGGCAGAGGTAGGCAGGAGCCTGTGCTGTGCATCAAGACGAGTGCTCAGAAGTGGAGGGGTGGGTGTGCCAGGCTGGCCTGAGAAGGCAGAGGAGAGTGTGCCGGAACCTGGGGCCAGGCTGGCTGAGTGCAAGGGACGGGGAGGCCACCTTGCGCATCAGGTTCCTCGGCCCTTGGAAACAGCTCCAACACTCGCCCGGGCTCTCCAGCTTGAGAGTAACGCACTCCAGCATGGAATGAACTGGGTCTGACTGGCCCCAGCTCTGTGTTTGCGTCAGATCCCGATGAGAGAATGAGCGGAACGTCGGGCGCACCGGCGGGGGAGGAACACGCACAGGAGTATTCTCCCAATCCACTCAGGGACTACTATGAGTCCCTCAGAACCCAGTGGAGAACCTGGTCCTACTGTGCCCTCTCCACTTGCAAGTTCCTCGCCAAGCAAACAGGAGCTGTTCTGTGGGCTGAGCTGCATGCCAGGTCTGCTGTGAGCTCGGGCTCGCTTGGGAACGTCCAAGAGCACGGAGCAGCCCTGAGCAGCCTGCCCGCACCCATGTCTGCGGGTTGCTCCAGGCCCCCGAGTCCTCTGCATCCTGGCCGCAGGACTCTGTCAGCTGACCGTCCTCCATACTCCTTTCCTTCCTGGGAGGTTCCTGGTAGCCACTCAGGGGCCATATGAGCCAGCATCCCTGAGAGTGGAAGCCAGTCTGCCGGACGTGCTGTGTAGCTGCACGTCGGATGAGCAGGCCCACCGATGCCCTCCGGGAGCGCCCAGCTGAGCAGCGGCCGACTGCCTTTTTGACCAGCCTCCTTCCAAACCTGGCTTGGCTGCGCCCAGGAGCGAGTCCCTCTGGTCACTAGGAAACGTCTGGTTGCTTACACAGTTGCCTCCGACTCGCTGCAGCCCACGTCCTTATGTCCTGCAGGAGTGGACAGGCCAGGGCTCGGGGCCTGGGGCCTCACAACTTGGAAAGAAGCAACGCTGGAAGGAAATCCATGTCTCCGTGTGGGGCTGGTGCAGCCTGCACAGTCAAGAGGAAAGTATTGCAGGGCTGCCGCGGCCGGGTGTGACCTGCCCATCGGGAGGGAGGGCTGAGCCGTCCTTTGGATGAGCATTCTTTGGTCTCCAAAAAATGTGAACATTTTCTTTTACTTGAACATTTTCATTTACTTGACTTTTTTGGTTTGTTTTCTGGGCTATATTGGGCTGTGCCCCAGGCTTGCTCCTGGCACTGTGTTCAGAGATCTCTCCTGGTAATGCTCAGGGGAACGCATGGGGTGCCAGAAATCAAACTGGAGCTAGTCACACTCAGGACAAGTGCCTTAATTCCTGTGTTAGAGACAAGAAGGAGGTGGTTGTGCTGTACCCCTTTATGCCCCCTAAATCATGAATGGTGTGGGCATAAGAGTTCACACCATTGCACACAGATTGTGTGTGTGTGTGCACGCGCGTGTGCGCACGCGTGAAGGGTGAGGTGGTGGGGAGTGGGGTGTGCGGGTCTCATGCTACAATTTCTTTCTGACCTTAATAAGAAATTACAATACTCTAATTGCCCCCAGAATCTTCCCCTGTGATAGAAGTGAAAATTTCCAATTAAACGACTCTGTTCTCCCTGAAGTCAGTGAAGGCTTGTAGACAAGAGTCCCTTTGCACTTGGACACAGGGAAGGGAATCCGGATGGACGGAGTCCGCCCTGCACACCTGCCCGCGCCCACCTGTCCCCGCTCGCTCCCAGCTAGTTTTTGACGAGTTCACCGACATGCACAGCATGGTCTCGCATCTGGAGAAGGGGAGCACAGGCTGACAATTCCTCAGGGCTTCAGGGGCTGAAAGGCTGCAGAAGAGGGTTTGGAAGCACTTCACACACAGACCTACGTCTACACCTACGTCATGACCAGCATTGTTTGGGGAAAACAAGTTGTCCTGGAGGCTTTGGGAATTGCCATGGGGTTTTGCAAGAATTCAAAGAAGTGAATAGGAAATAAAAGTCCCAGCCAGCAGCCTCGGCGTGCCACGCTCCCCAAGAAGCATTTTCAAATGGTTGGTCACGGGCCTCTCAGAATCCTGAGTGCCGGCTGCTCCCCACTCCTGAGGTCACCACCCGGGAGCAGCAGAGACGCCAGCTCAGGCCACTGGGACTGAGAGATCTGTAACTGGATCCTGCACTGGCGGGCTCAGGCTGTGCTCGGAGGAAAGCAAAGGTGGGCATAGGCGAGCAGGAGGATCTGAGGTCCAGGGTGTGTTCCCTTACTATCTCCCCACAGGACACCCCCCTCACCATCTCCCCACAGAACACCTCCCTCACCATCTCCCCACAGGATACCCCCCTTACCATCTCCCCACAGGACACCTCCCTCACCATCTCCCCACAGGACACCCCCCTCACCATCTCCCCACAGAACACCTCCCTCACCATCTCCCCACAGGACACCCCCCTCACCATCTCCCCACAGGACACCTCCCTCACCATCTCCCCACAGGACACATCCCTCACCATCTCCCCACAAGACACACCCTCTCACCATCTCCCCACAGGACACATCCATCACCATATCCCCACAGGACATACCCCTCACCATATCCACACAAGACGCAAGCCCTCACCATCTCCCCAAAAGACACACCCCCCTCACCATCTCTCCACAGGACACACCCCTCACCATCTCCCCATAGGACACACCATTTTATCTGTCACCCCACAGGATGAACCCCTTCATGTGTCACCTCACAGAATAGACCCCACCACCTGTCTCCCCATAGGACACACCTCCTCACCTATCATCCCATAGGACACACCTCTTCACTGTTACTCCCAAGGCTGCACCCCTTCACCCATCTCCCCACAGGGCACACCTCCTCACTGTCGCCCCCAAGGTCATGCCCTCACTCATCTCTCCACTATGGATACTTCGGTGATAGCCAAGGCTACTCTTCGGCTGCTTCATCTTCTCACTGGTGAGAGGGCAGGTCTGAAGGACCAGATTTTACAGTTTCAGTTCTGGAAGCTTCTCCTCTCCCCAGTTCACATGTAAGAGTGGTTTGGCTTAGAGTGGCATGGCCAGCCTGGGCACCATCACAGAGGCCCTAGCGATCCTTGAGAACACACCCAGGTCTGTGGGTCCTGCTTTTGGACCCCCCAGTGGAAAGACTTGAGATCTGAGGCAACGTGTGAACCTGCTGAGAGGGTACCCGCCTGTCTGGCCACCTGGCTGGGGAGGTATCCAGCAGGTACTGCGTGGACACGCATGGCTCTTGCTTCTGATCCTTGTGCTTGCCCTGTGCCCACCTTGCCTTACCCCACCAAGGACCGCCTCAGTCTCTTCTGATAGCCACGCGCTAGCCTCTCTGTCTCTGGGCCTATCAGACTCATGGCAATTCTGGGACCCGTGTCATAACTGGAAGCTTCTTTCTAGCAGGGGGAGGTGAGCAGGGCGGGCATGGGACGCGCAGGAATAACAGTATGGACATGGGGTGGAGGCACTTAAATTGTTTGAATAGGGCCTGACCCGGTGGGCCAACACCAAAGCCTCCAAATAGTGACCCTGGGTTTTTCCAAGGGAATCAAGCTGTGTAGACATCCAGCTGGTGGAGAGCAAAGCCCTGAGAAGCAAAGGGGCAGGGGCATCTCCTGTGGCGTCCTGGCAGAGGCCCACACAGCAGACCGAGACGCCAGGCCAGGCGCAGAGAGCACTCAGCCATGCTGGGCTAGGACTTCGTTTTCACTTTGGTTTCTGGGCCACATCCAGTGGTCTGTGGGGTGACCCTGGCTCTGCACTCAGGGATCACTCCTGGTGGGGTTCAGGGGACCCTATGGGGTGCCAGAGATTGAACCTGGATCTGTCACGTGCAAGGCAAATATGCCTTTTGTTCAGTACTTCTCCAGGGCCAGGTATGTTGATGAAAGGACCAAGCCGTGAGTAAGATGGTTTGCCCCGATTGCCTAAGGTTTATAGACATGGTTCACAAGGGGACATTAGGTGGGGGGACAAAGGGAGAGGCATGGGGGAAGGAAATCTTCAGGAAAGGCGGGAGGATGAAACGAAGGCGGCAGTCTGCAGAACAGCATGGCCGCTCTGCTATTTGCACGCCACATGCAAAAGAAATGCGTGACAGAATGTGATTTTCTCAAACAGGATACAGAACTCGCCATAGAGATCTGTGCTGAGGGCCCAGTGATGTCACAGCATGCCAGAATGACAGGCCATCAGAGTCACTTCGAAGAGGATTTCAGCTTCAGTTTGTCCACCCCCGGCTGGTGATTTTCCCTCCCTCCTGCAGCTGGCTGGCTCAGTAGCCACGCGCCATCCGCCTCCAGTGATTGACTAGTCGGCGCTGGTCACTGACTATGAGTCATCCTCTCCGGCCAGGAGCAGGAATCCAAACAGATGATAATCCCCTCACGTTAGGTGGCAGAGCTGCAGCCAGCCTGCGCTGTAATCACGGTGTCAAAGCACCAACATTGCAGTTTCAAAATAACAGACACGGCCCACTTGACTCAGAAGTGCCAAGTGTGAGGCCAGCAGGGGACCAGAGGCTTTCTGACAAGGACCCAGGGTGAGACACGTGGCCCGAGTCCATGGGACTCAGGGAGCCAGGCCTGTGCCCAGGCTCATTCCAGGCCACGTCTTTTGCAGGCATCATTGAGTTACAATTGCCGAGACGCCCACGCAGGGGCCTCATTTGACAGCTCAGGAGCTCAAGCGGATGTATATCAAAGGATCAAGATTTAAAAGTCCAGAATCCCTGACTCCAGAACTCCAGCTTCCTGCCCATGGCTGCCGTGGTGCCTCCACCCTCCCCCCGCCCCCGCCCTGAGAAATCCCTCAAGCTCTATCTAAAGAGTCCGTTCGAGTCCAGCATGTTTGCAAACACAGAGCCCCGCCCGGTCATGTTGAGCTCTCGATGAGGCTGCGGGAGACATCATTCACTCAGCATGTCCATCTGCACTGGGGCTTGTGTGTCCTTGGCTGCAGAATGAGCACGTGCTTGAGAGCTGGCGGATGCTGGGAAGCAGTCTTCATGTTGTGGACATTTGAGATGCAGCTAGTACAGCATCTCTTAAACGAGCCACCCCTTGCTGCTCTCGGAGGCCACCAGGAGTCCTGAGAGCCCAGGTCAGGGAACCAGCCCCCTGTCTTGCTGCTCGTGGGCCTGTGTCCCCTCTCTGCTGCTCTCTCTCCTCTTCCCAACTTGGGGCATCTGCAAATGTCTTCCCAGAGTACTGAGTGGCCGGAGATGGGGGCAGCCTGGTAGGGCCAGCACTGGGGATTCTGCTGACGTAGGAGCCTCATCCACAAAACCTCTGAGCTGTGTCCAGCAGCCACAGGATGCCTCTCTCACTGGGGGACTTACTTCCTACATCTACTCTGCCCATGTTATAATCTAAGCCGTTAGTTTCAAGGATAGAAAGACCCATCAGAGGAGAACTGCCTCTTGGTCCTGAGTCTAGCCTCTGAGCTGTAGTTTTTGGGTCGACCCTATTCACTTGCTGTCCTCTTAAGCAATTGAAAATGGAGATC
Organism: Sorex araneus; assembly: GCF_027595985.1. NCBI lineage: Eukaryota > Metazoa > Chordata > Mammalia > Eulipotyphla > Soricidae > Sorex > Sorex araneus. The sequence continues at coordinate 112,862,044 of NC_073304.1, forward strand.
TCATGCTTTCTGAATATTGTGCACAGGTATCAACTCCCTATACTCTAAACTGATATTTGAGCGGGCATCAGATGATCAGACAAGGAAGTCTCCTTTGTTCGACATATACTGCTTCTGTTAATGCAACCTCCAATTGCTTCTGCCCACTGAGATTTAGAGCGCAGAGCTAATGCTTCTGGAGGGGCTGATGGTAACAATGACCTTTACCTCACTCGGGCTTCTTCCAAGACAGAGTGCAGGCTGGGTGCATGTGTGGGCCCAATATTAGAGAAGTTTTACTTCCCCCCCGCTATGCTATTTTACTTTTAACCTGTAAGTCTTGCTGCATCACTACAGCCCACTGAGCCATTTATACTAGAATTCCCACATCTGTGTCATGTGTCACCCCTCCCAGTTTACTGGCAGCCACAGATTTGATAAGGAGCTTTCTATGCTTTCATTCAAGTACTCACAAAATTTGTTTTAACAACAAAGAACCAAGAACAAAACCTTATCTCAGGCCCCTGGAGAGCTCCTGCAGAAACAGACTGAACAGGAATGAGTGAGTCAGCAAGCCCTGCGCACTGTTCTTGAAGCGGTCACAGGCCCACTTTGTATAGACGAGGTTTTCCATGCTATCCAAGAGGATGCCGTAAAAGTTTTATGATATGCCAGGTAGAAATCCAAATATTATGCCAACTTGGAATTTACTGTTTAATCTGATTATACAGACTTCAATAAAATAAAGTAATATGGGAATAAGAGAGGAAGAAGAAGAAGAAAATAAAGAAGGAAGGAATGAAGGAAGAAAACAAAGAAAGAAAAAAGAAGGAAAGAAGGAATGAAGGAGGAGGGAGGGAGGGAAGGAGAAGGGAGGGAGATGGCAGGAAGGGAGACATGATGAAAGGAGGGAGAGGAAGATAGAGGGAGTAAGGAAGGGAAGAAGGAAGTGTGGGAGGGCGGAAGGAAGAGAGGGAAGGAGGAATGGAGGGAGGGAGGGAAGCAGAAAGGAAGGATCAAATGCATCAGCCCCATAATTTTCAGGAACCAACGTAAGCTTATGTACCATGCTTTCGTGAAAAGCATCCTTTCATTGCTAGAATAATGCTCAGAAAAAACACCAGGTCAGGACCTTTAAATGTCCCCTTCATGTGAGTTTTGAAAACTGGAGCAGCCTTGCTCATCTTTATTCCTCCCCCAGGCCTGCAGTCTGCCTGACACTGGGCTCAGGGCCAGGCTCCAAGTCCGGGAAATCCATGACCTGCTCAAGACTCTGTGTTTCTTCTTCCTGATTTCACAAGCCCTTCAGCATCTCCAGCCAAGGAGGACTGACTCCATGGCCAAGTTCACTTTGGCTCAGTGGCCGAGGTCCCAAACTCTCTGACAACTGCCCAGTGGGTCCCTCCCTCAAGCAGTCAGAGCTCTGCTTTTCAGTCCAAAGGACATGCCCTGTGCTGGGGAGACCCAGGCCCTTCTCCACGGCAGTGTGTTATAAATGCTAATCTCTGGCTCAAACCGCAGGTTGATTCCCAACTAGCTCTTCCTGCTCTCAGCATCACTTTAACAGCTCACTTCCCCAGCCCTCATTTCCTCTTGTCTCTGGCCCCTCTGGTATTGACCTTGTACCCTCATATGTGTTGAGATCGAGAAACAAATGCAGAACAGTGAAAGCCAAACAGGTAAGGTTTCAGCTTACATGGCTTTGTAGTCGGAGATCAGACCACGGTTCAGGAGACTGGCACAGGGGTACATGCCACTCTGTAAGCACCCGAACAGGCTCTCTCCCTCCCTCCCTCTCTCTCTCTCTCTCTCTCTCTCTCTCTCTCTCTCTCTCTCTCACATATCCTTTGAGAGGAGGCTTTGCCTCCTAGAAAGTCATAGTAGAGCAAAATGTGTTTTCACTGGTCAAGAGAAGTACCAGTTAGGTGGAATTGTTACCCTTCCTGGGTCACGTGCACCCCTTGCAGTGTAGTGCCGTGGCCAGGAAGAGCCAGGGGCCCAGTCAGCCCCACTGAGTAGTTGAACTGAGTATGGGAGGGCTGAGGAGCACTGCCACTGAAAGAGAAGAGAAGAGAAATACATGTTATGTTGTCCCCAAACACCAAAAAACCGTCCTCAGTGCTTCCAAAGGACATGGGAGAGTCGTCACTCAACACGTCTTTGTTGTCTGGCTCTCGGAAGCTGGCACCATTGTACTCGTCACGTTCGTCCTTCCTCGATGTCCACGGGGACGGGAAGCCCAGTCTTAGAGCTGTCTGCATGAAGATCTTTCTCCTAGTAAATAAAACCCGATTGGCTAAGAGACCCAGTGCCCAGGGAGAGGAGGTCCGAGACCTCTTGGCCTCTTCAAGCTCAGCACACCCCAGACACCTCTAGAGCACTCAAACACCCCAACAGTGGCCGGTGTGGGATCGCACAGGGAGACTCGTGATCCGGAGAGATCACTCCAGGGCAGTAGAGAGACGGATTCAAGGCCATGCTGCTCCCGTGTGTGATGGGGAAAGGGGCAGAAGCAGGTGGTGGTTTGAACTGAGAGAGGGGCCTTGGGGTCAGGATGGTAGAGGCAAGGTGGTTCCACTGCTTGGGATCAGCCAGGGAGACTGGGGGTAAAGAAGCCCCCCAGTGCCATTGGGTGAGGGAGAGCAATCGGGGAAATAGAAGAAAACCCCCGAGACAAGAGAAACTTGGTTCTGGCTCCTCGGAGCTTTCGACATCCTCCAGGCGCTGGTGGACATTAGAAACAAAATAAGACTGGACACCAGAAGCACAGACATGGCCTTTGGGAAGCAGAAATATTTGCCTGCCAGCAAATGAGGAAAGGAAATGGGGTATGGTCCAGAATGAGCCAGTGATGACCCAGCAGGAAAGCCACTGCTGAGAAGTGGTTTACTGTGTCTAGGACACAGCAGCCGAAACCCGGAGCCAGAGAGCTGAAGAGACAAGGTCAGCGATTGCCGCTGTGCCCGGTCTCCATGCAGGATGGGCAGGGCAGCTGATGGGTCCTGGCACTCTGTCTTACCCACGGTGAATGGACGAGGTCCTGGTAGGTGCCCAGAGCTGAGGCGGCTTGAGCCCATGACACAGAACCTTCCGGAGAGGAGCACCGTCCAGGGGGCTCTCTGTTGCTTTTATCTTTCTGTTTTGGCGGCCTTCCCTGGTGGTGCTGAGGGATCACTCCTGGCAGGGCTCAAGGGGACCCTGTGCAGTGCTGGGGCTCAAACCCAAGGCTGGTACCGCCATGGCCCTGGCAGGAGCACTCTGCTCTTTAAAAATGGTCTGTTTGAGAGGGGGATGGTGATACCTGGCTGTGCTCAGGGCTTGCTCCCAGCTCTGTGCTCAGGATCACTCCCGGCAGGGCCTGGGAAGCCCTGCGTGGTGCCGGGGATTGAATCTGTAGGCAGCATTCGAGGGAAGTGCCCTCCCTGCTGTTCTATCTCTCTGGCCCCAGAGGTCCTGCAGAGCCTGGCTGCCTGCAGGAGTGGGCATTGCCCCTGCTGCGAGGGACCCGTGATGCCACACAGCAGCACCAGCGCCCCTGAGCTTGTGAAGATGGGAGGCTCCTGGCACTGCCACCCCTCTCTGGAGCTGGGGCCAAGTCATGGCCATCCAATAAGCTTGCAGGCGGTTCTGATGCAGGCAGGAGTGAGCAAACCTCTGATCGAGAAAAGCCCCACAGGCTGACGATGGTGAACGTGCCAGTTTAGAGGCTGCTGGCCAGCGGAAACCTTCCCGTCTCACAAAGCAAAACCCAGCTCCGCTTCCCGCCTGGCGTGGCCACTTCACGATCCAGCCCCACCCACTGCGGGCAGGAGGGCTTGATTTCCTGCCGGTCTGCCTTTCTGCTGCCCTTGCCCTTCCTGGGCCTCCCTCCCTGTGTGATTCTTTCAGGGGCCTCTAAAGCAGGGCACACAAAAGTAGAGAGAGAATATGGGGAAAATTGTCTGCCTTAGAGGCAGGGGGAGGGTATACCCGGGAAACTGGTGGTGGGGAATGTGCACTGGTGAAGGGATGGGTGTTTGATCATTTTGAGATTGTAACCCACGCATGAAAGCTTGTAACTTTCATGGTGATTCAATAAAATTTAAAAAATTAAAAAAAAAAAAACCTTTCCCAGGGGAAAAAAAAAAAGCAGGGCACAGGGGATTCCAGGACCCCTCCTGACAATTCGAGGTCAACTGGGCCCAGGTGGGGGTTCTCCTTGGTCCCTGTTGTGCTGGGCCACCCAGAAAACCCTTGTCACCCCCACGGGGAGCCCAGCTGCTCTGCCCTGAAGCCAGTCTGGCCTTGATGCTACCCCTGAGGTTGGAGCCCCGGTGTTGGCCCATTCTGCTGTGTGAGCCTTAGCCGTCCACGTGCTGCTTCGGCCGTGGCCTGTAGCTCCTGCCTGCCGGGGTCGGCACAAAGCAGAGCGCAAACTGGGTGGTCTCACTCCTTCGGTGGGGGGGGGGGGGCTCTTTCAAGGAGTCCATTGACCTACAAAACGCCCACTGTGCTCTTGAAGTGGTCGCTGTCTAGGGCTCGGCCCAGCCCTGGGTCCATCCACTCTGGACGGTGGGGGCAGCCTGGGTGGTCAGGAGTCAAAAGCAACAGCATGAATAGATTCCTGGAGAGGAGGAGATGGTGTCAGCGGGGAAGGGAAGGAGACACGAAGACACGGGAGACACGAGGGCGGGGAGGGGGGCTGGTGGGGGAAGGGGGGCTCCCTGAAACCCGAACCCTCCATCCAAGCTGGGCATCCCGCAGCATACCTCCATTTGGGCCTCTGGTCTTCCCCTCCCTCCCTCTTTCCCCCTTCTCGCTTTCCCCTTTCCCTCCCTCCCTCCCTCCCTCCCTCCCTCCCTCCCTCCCTTCCTTCCTTCCTTCCTTCCTTCCTTCCTTCCTTCCTTCCTTCCTTCCTTCCTTCCTTCCTTCCTTCCTTCCTTCCTTCCTTCCTTCCTTCCTCTCTCTCCCTTTCTCCCTTCCTCCCTTCCTCCCTTTCTCCCTTTCTCTCTCCTCTCTCCCTCCCTCCCTCCCTTCCTCCCTCTCTCTTTCTCTCTTTCTCTCTTTCTCTCTTTCTCTCTTTCTTTCTTTCTTTCTTTCTTTCTTTCTTTCTTTCTTTCTTTCTTTCTTTCTTTCTTTCTTTCTTTCTTTCTTTCTTTCTTTCTTTCTTTCTTTCTTTCTTTCTTTCTTTCTTTCTTTCTTTCTTTCTTTCTTTCTTTCCTCTCCTACACCAGAAGTGCTGAGGGTTCCTCCCAGCTTTGTACTTGGTGCTGCTCAGGGAAACTCACGCCCACTTTCTTTATGATTTCTGTCCTGCATCATAATCATATAGCACTTTGGTGAAGACTGAAGGAGGAAAAGTCTGCATTGGCAGCATCCTAGATAAATCTGAATATTCCTGGTGTGCTGACTTGGGAGTGTAGGCTCTTAGCCTCTGTGAGGCCTGGGTGAGGTGCACAAGGCCGTCTGCTCCCGGGGTCACGTGATGCACCCCCACCCCTGGCCTCTCCATCTGGTCTTTCCCTCTATTTCAGTCTCAGATACTCCTGAGTTCATGAGCAGCTAGAAGCCATAAAAGCCAAGGAAATAGGCCAAAGAGATTGACAGGGGCTAAGGACATGTGGCTGACCCTGGTTTGATACCTGAGCACAGAGCTAGGAGTAAGCCCTGAGCACTGCCAGGCGTGGCCCCAAAGCCAAAAAAAAAAAAGCTGAGAAAAAGGCAACAGTGCTATTTTCTCTCGTCACAATCTCCCTTGCATGTGTTTTCAAAAAAGGGGCCTTAGGGGTGAAGCATGCACCAGCTCTCGAGGCCTCTTCCATCGAGAGATTCCGGAGAGGAACCCTCAGTTCCGTAGGCAGGAAAGGGCCAGTGCCACTCACAGCGCAGATGACAGCGGAACAGGTGGCGGCACCTACCTGGGCTCTCGCCCTCCGTGTCTGCTCTCCATGGGGATGGAACCACCTCTCCTCACAAAGCGAAGAAGCACATCACACATAAGGACGAGGTAGCGCCTGGGCGACCTTCCTCAGTGGCAAAGTCACACCAGACCCACAGGCCACAGAATCCCAGTCTCAGCGGGGCAGCGGGCCGGGAACGGGGCTGGGGGGGCGGTGACTCTGTCTATTGGCCTGAATTCTCTTCTCCCCACCCTCTTTCTATCCCCACGCTAGGGCTGTGAAAGGTCACTGTCATGGGCACACACCAGCCTCTCTTCCGGTGAGATGTTCTTTTGTAGCTGACACCTATTAATAATTGAAATGCCTGCTCTCTTGAACAATGATCAAAATTAAGCGATTAGCCACGGGTGATATTTACATAGTAAATCGGCAGCTGTTTAATCTCCTTTTCTACTCCAGTTTTCTTGTGACCCTCCACATATCATTTATAAGCATAAGAATATTTGGTTATTATATTATTTTTTTCTGTTTTGTGTATTTGATAAACAGTCACCGGGACTCACTTAGGACATGAATAAGGTAATTCTCTGTGATTTCGGCAGGCTGCTAAAGTTACAGGAGAAAGGCAATTACTTTTAGATTCCTCTACATGCAATTTACTAATAAGCTACAGAATGTAGAAACATGTAATTAGTAATTACTATAGCATGTAGTGAAGCAAGCCTCACCCAGTTAGTCTGTGGGCCTATAATCTTGCGGCAGAAAACGAAGTGAGCTTTCAAGCCAGCCCTGTGACGTGAGGGTGTGGGGATGGCCCCTCAGGGGCACGCGGGCCCACCGGCCTGACCTCCCGCGGGAACTCCCTCCCGAGAGCCGAGGGGCAGTGGGCCGGGGCCGCCATCCTGTGCTGGAGCTTCAGGCCAGTCTCGGTCGTGACACCAGTCATGCTGCAGAGGGTATTTTCTCAACAGAGCTGGGAGCGGGGGTCGGGGGGAGATGAGGGAAAAGCAGAGGAAGCGGCAGCCCTGTCCAAGGAGTGGGCACTGCCCCGGCCAGGCCTTCACTGGTCTCCAGTGCTGAGGTGTCTTTGTGGCCTCTGGGCCAAGGCGTGAGGCCTATGGCCAAGAGCACCTGGTGCAGAGTGGCAGAGCGGGTGGGGGGCTGCCTGTGCCAGCACCCCCCTCACCCCGTATACCGAGTGCAGGGAGGGGACCTCATTCCTGAGCCAGCATCCCCTCCTCACCCTAACCCAGGAGTGCGGGGGTCTCACCCCTGAGCCAGCACCCCCCTTCATCCGTGTTCCCAGGAATTTCTCTCCAAGCTGTTCAGCACATCCTTTGTATCTGCACCAGACACTGCTGGGATAATTTGGGGCCAGTGAGACGCATTCATGGATAATAAGCTGTGAAATACAGAGACTTTGACCTGGTAATATTAATCTCAGAAACACATCTGAAAGATAACGACGATCCCCCAAATTGCAGATCAGAGACAAGCAGAGATGTTCAACAAAGACATGGTTTCTAATGGCAAAACCTGAAACAATAATTCCCACTCCTGAAGACAGCCACTGAGACTCAAGTTATAATTATACCACAGGGTGAGTACTAGGCAGCCTCGGAAGATGATATTAATGAGGAGTTGTTAATAACAGACACAGCCTTCAAAGGGGTGAGCAGAATATCAAACTGTGTGTACAGTGAGAATTCGCTTATGCAAAGAGAGAGCGACTTCCAAGCTGAACACGGGGAAGTTCAGGAAGGCTTCCTAGAAGTGAAGGAAACAGCCTCACTGAAGTGAGCTTTGATACAATTCACCTGCCCAGGCACCTGCTTGTTGCATCTGTGATATTTATGGGTCTTGGCATGCCACAGAGTGTGGCCAGCACCATTGCATGCTTTTAGAGAAAGTGTCAAATCTCAACACTACTGTCCCTCCCAAGGCCCCCTGCGTGCACCTCTCTGGCCCGCCCCAGACAGCCGCTGGCTAACGCTGGCATACATGCTCTCTCTGTAAATCTGTTCTGGGTCTTTCCTATAAACAGAACCATTCAGCGTGTGGTTTTCCTGTTGGAGCATGTGTCAGTGTCAAGCACTTTATTAGCTTATAGGGCCACATAATGTTTCATTGAGTGGACATACCACTCCTTGTGTATTTGTTAATGAATCTTCCACACACACTTGGATCGGTTCCATGTGTGGACTATTATAAGTATTGCAAATATGAACACGGGACTGCAATACATTTCCAATTCTCTTGGACTATCTGACTGGCCCCAAGCTGATCATTTTAAAAGGTATTTATATCGTTTTTGGAGAAATGGACAATTACCAATGACATTCTTGGCCCCATCTTATATTGAGCTCTTTAGGGTTTTTTGTTTGTTATTTTGTTACTGAGTTTGAAGTGTTTCTTATGTATTCTGGATACAAGACTATCAAATTTGCAAATATTTTGTATTCTATTCATTGCCTTCTCACCCTCTTGCTGAGACTTTTATAACATTTATAAGTTTTGAGAAAGTCCAACTTCTCCACACGTTGCTTGTGCTTCCCTCAAGGACACTGAAGATGTTCTCCTATCTTTCTCTCTGAGACTTTCAGTTTTAGGTCTACAGAGACTTTGTCCTTAGAAGTAAGGACCCAACCTCTTTCCTTAGGACGTGAATAGCAGTTGTCTCATAACCTTTTCTTGAAGGAACTTTATTTCCTTATTGAATTATCTTGGCACATTTGTCAAAAATCAATTGCCTCTAAATGTAAAGATTGTATCTGTACATGCTCACTTCCATCCTGTTGGCCGATACATCTATCCTTCACCAGCACCACCCACACTCGATCACTGCAGATTTACAGTCGATTTTGAAACTGAGGAGTGAGAGTTCTCCAACCTTGGTTTCATTTCTAAAGATCATTTTGGCTATTGTAGTCTTTGCAGCTCTTCCCAAACTTTAAAATTTGTCGACGTCTTTCTTTTCCCTTTTTAATCTACACCTGGGGGTGCTCAGGGCCTACTCCTGGCTCTTTGCTCAGGAGTGACCCTGGCAGTGCTCAGGACCGTAAGTGGTGCCGGGTGTGTGGTCACAGCATCCACAGCCACATGCAAGGTGAGAGCCGTACTCCCCGCATTATCTCTCCAGCCCGAGGGGGTCACGTTTTGTAACAGGGTTGCTAGGACGGTTCTCCCCTCTTCTTTCCCATTGCTCATGCTCTTGTGATGGCTGGGGACGTGCCTCCTTGGTGGCGGGTCTCGACGAGGGTCAGACTCTGGCTGTGGCCTTCACACAATCAGACTTGCACAGTGGGCCTTTTCAGCTGTGGCACGTGCTCTCACTTCTGTGCCAGCTCACACCTGTGCCCAGAGGGGCTGCCCGCCTGGCATGCCCCCCAGGGCCGCACACCTTAATGATGGCGTTCACACCCTCTGGCTATGGGGCGCTGACAAATTCGGTGTGCTTGTGGCACTGGAAACCACACGACCAAGTGTCCAGGCCCACAAGCAGAGCACGTGGATGATGTCCAGATGCAAAGTCTCATTCTCATGCTTTCAAGGCAGGTGCTTCCCCCTCTGAGTCGTTCCCGGCCCTGCAGGTGTGGGGGGTGGGTGGGAGCTGTGATGAACCATGGACCGTCTCCCCCTCTTAACAAAACCATGCCCAGGCCCATTCTGGAAGCAGTGGCCAAGTCTGGGCTGTCCATGGACGTCCTCTCGGCCTGGGCGGAGCAGTGGGGCTCTTTGCAACATTAAGGCGGGCTTGCAGATTGCGTCTCTAAGATGCCTATTAGGGCCAGGCAGCTGCTCCCCCAAGGCCAGTTCTTGGCCACTCCATACACCACACGGCTTCTATTACTTAGGCCAGAAAGACTTTAAATACCTTCGGGTACCCCCTCGGCCATTTCCTGTGGAATACTATTTCACAGTCTAATAGATCTTCCTACAGGGAATTTCCCCTGCTACTTAGCCCACATTTCCTCTTTCGCTTTCGTTCATTGCTTCCTCTGGACCATGCCATTCTGGATTGATTTGCCTACCAGGGATTGGCGTGTTTCACAGAATCAGAAGCCATATTCTTTCCAGTCATTGAGCACACTCTGGATTTCACAAAGGAGGAATCTCCAGGGCCCCTCAGCGGGGCTGTCAGCGGATCCCACCCCCCTCCCCCACCTCAGGAAGCCGAGAGCCACTGCATCTGGCCCTAGGGCACCCCAGAATGAAGCAGAGGCTTGGATTCCTGCTGTCTGGGGGTGATGAACCCCTTCTCTGGGCCTCTCTGCATTGCTCGAGCTGGGGCTACCGCTCTGTCTCCTGGGAGAACGGCCAAACCTAAGGGGCATGGTCCACCCTCTGGAGGAGACTAGAGGAGAGAAGGGAGGTAGAGGGAGGCACAGGGTGAGAATCCTTGGGTGCTGGGTGGGCCCAGAGGTCGGCCTGTGACACCCAGGATGGCCCCAGGCTGGGGGTCCAGAGACCACCGTGCAAATGGGGCTGTGCCCATTGTGTGCAGAGTGGGGAGGGATTCAGCCCCGTCTCAGTCACCTTTTCTCTGGAACATTCCGGCTGACCCTCACTTTGGGATGGAGCTAGTGCGGGAGCCCCTAGCTGCTGAGGGGATGCCACTGGAGGACCGAGGGGGAAAAAATCAGGCTCAATAAATGTGCTATTGCTTCCCGCCTCTCCCCCATGGCTGATCAGGGCCGTTTCTCCGAGTAATTTAGCAGGCGAGTGTGTGTGGTCCCACTTCTCCCAGCCTCCTGCCCTGCGCTGATAAGTTTTATTAGCAAAGAGGGAAGGGATTTTCCATGACCGAATTTCTTCAGGGCCTTGCAGGGGGAATTGATGGAGCTGCAGGCTCTTTGCTGGCACTTCATCCGAAAGGGACTGGCCCTCGTGGGCACTGGCTCCAACCTGCACTAAGAGGTGGGCCAGGCAATGTTATTCTTCTTGGCCAGAAAATCGGCTGCCTGGGCTTATGGACCTGGAGACTGTTGGAATTTGTCTGAAAACCATGGTGCTATTTGCTGGATTTTCTGCAGACAATTGGGAATAAGAAGGTGTTTGATAGTCCTTACCTGCCTCTGGGTTCTGCATAATAAAGACCCATTGTCAGGGCATTTCATACAAGGGCTCTGAGCTGAGCTAGTGACAGAGGTTTGGAATTCGAAACAAAAGTGTGGTGTGTGTGTGTGTGTGTGTGTGTGTGTGTGTGTGTGTGTGTGTAAGTGTGCACTGCCCTGTCTTTGGGGGCAGATGTGTGTACAGCATGCATACAGGTGTGTGAGGTCTGCATGTGTATGTGGATATGTGTGTGGAGTATGTGTATGCATGTGAGTATGCATGTTTGCACACTGTGGACACATGCAGTTATTAGGATGTGTGTGTGTGTTTCTGCTTCCTCTGGATGCTGGGTGGGGGTCCTCTGAAGGGGCTGAGTTTTGGCCCCATGTGGGTTCCTGCCAAGCCATGACGGGCCCTTTCCTTGAGCAGCAATGGAGTGCTAGAGTCCTATCCAGAAGTTGATTTTGGTGGGGTGGGAGGTGGGGCCACACCTGGCTCTGTGCTCAAGGACCCCTTCTGATGGAGCTCAGGAGCCATATGAGGTGCTCGGCATTGGACGCAGGTTGGCCACGTGCAAGGCAAGTGCTATAACCACTGTACTATCTCTCTAGCCCCCCAGATGGAGTTTTGACTGCCTCACACAAGCTGAGCTCTCAGGGCAGACTGGCTACTGCTCCCCACGGCTCTAAGAGTCACTCTTGGTCATCTTGCTCTGTGGTCCACTTCCTCCTGGAAGCCCCCCTGGTTCTGCCTCCCCTTCTCCCTGAGCTCCATTCGTGCCAGCCCTGTAGACTCCACCCCGGTGTGGCACACGATGCGGCTGACCTATCAGCTCCCGCCCTGGGCTTTGGGCACCCCCAGAGCAGGGCTGTCTCTGCCTCGTGTCCCCAGGTGTGGGGCTGTTCAGGGAGCTCCTAGTCACTCCATCAGTGTGTGCAGGAGGAGGAAAGTCATGAGCGAGGGTCCCCAGACCTTGCTCTGCCGCTCGCACGTACAGATGCATTTGCGTGGCTCCAGGAAGGGTGATCTGAGAGGAAGTGGCTGGGAGCACGTGCTGGACTTCAGGGTCACTTGACTTCAGGGTCAGAAGGTCGAGGGTCAGATACTTGGAGCTTGAGGCTGCCATCTCAGCTGGGAGAGAACCACCAGAACCTTCCATACAGGCCTGAGACAGTGCAGGGCCTGGAGCTCTCGCCAAGCTGGTTTCAAGGGCCTGTGCCCAAGGGCCGGTGTGCATGGGAGGGAGAGCGGGGCCTGCATCTGTGGGCCTAGGGTGGCATAGACCAGAGGTCTCTGGAGATGCAGGAGAGCAGGCCTGGGGTTGCACTTGAGTGAGGACGAGGAGGCGAGGTGGGCACAGAGCTAGGCTTGGATTTAAGCTCTCTATCGAGCGTTGAGAAGCTGTGGTTTCATCCAGGGACATGCCAGGACTCCACGGCTTCTCAGCCCAGGGCTCCCGGGCTGAGTCAAGGCATCAGCCAGGCGGTGTCTTCATCTGGGGGCAGGACTGGGGAAGGATGGGCTCCTTTGGGTTGCTGGGAGGATTCTTTAATTTGTTTTGTTTGGGCCACACCTGATGGTGCTCGGGGTTTACTCCTGGCTCTGCATTCAGGAATCTCTCGAAGTGAGGCGCCGAGGGCCACGTGGAGGGCCAGGGATGGGATCGGAGTCAGTTGCGTGCAAGGACAGTGCCAACCCACTGTACTCTCTATTGATCCAGCCTTCTGTTGGAAGGATTTTCCCTGAAATTCTGGAAATTCCAAAAAGTTCTATTTTCTTGCTGCTCATCAACCATCAGTTTTCCTCGTCTTCCCCTGCCCTCCTTCCCCTTCCTCTCCCTCCTCCCCCATCTCCATCCCTCCATCTCTCTTTTCCCTCCTAGCTTCTAGAAGCATCTATCAGATTCTGACTGCCTACCCCCTCGCCCTATAGCTTACTTTACACCATCCATCTTTTTAGGAAAGGGCATGTTCTTCTGGGCTACTCGCACCTGATCCACTCACACCCACCAGGGAAATCTCCCTTCTAAATAACTGGCTCAAGCCAACTGGTTTGGGATTTTATATCCACAAAGCCCTCTCCTTTTTGCTAACTGTGGCCTGGTCATGACTGTTATTTGCTTCATGTTCACAGCTACCACCCATCCTTAGGATGGAAGAGACTTCACAAGGTCTGTGCACCCAGACTGGGTGGGGAGAGTGGGGGTCACCAGGTGGTCTCAGTGGACTTTGCTGTAGACTAGAATTCTGCAAGAGAGCCCTGCTGTTTGCCCACTGGCCAGTGCCAAGGCCCGAGAGGAGGGGCCTGTGGAGGTACCCCATGCCCCCGGAAGCAGTCCTGCTCGGTGCCCAACTTTATCTCTGCACTTTTCCACTTCATTAAAACACTGATTTACAATTATTTAGAATGATTTGTTACAGGCATTCAAAATTCCAGCAGCAGTCCACCACTCTGTCACCTTCCCTCCACCACTGTCTACGCTCTCCCAACCTGCCCCCATTGCAGTCCCACAATAATTTATTTTATATTACTTGTCACCATTAAATGGCTAATGGGATGATCAAAAAATTATTTCCATGGAAGAAATTTTGTGAAAGTTGTTGTCTCTAACCATGGAGACATTAAGGCCATGTCTGAGGTTATACTAAGTGTTGTTGCTAGCGGAGCGTTCTGTATTAGTATTTTTGTTAGTCGATATTGGTTGGCCTCTGTTTTATGTCCTATCCACAATGGTGTGCTCTAACTGGGATGTCAGTGTTACAGAGTTTGGACATGTTGAATTCATGGCTGTGCATCCCAGCATATCCAGAACATTTAACCGGACAGTTAACTGTCAGTTAAATATTTAACTGGGCATGGCTGCTGGTCTTCCGGAAGAACAGGGAGGTGGCAGGAGGTCACCCACCCCGACTCTGAGAAGGCCTGCAGTTTTCAGCCACAAAGACCCGTGTACCTGGAGTTTTTGGCAAATCAGGTTCTCTGTGGCACTCAGTCCTGAGGCAGGGGGTCTGGCTGGAGGCGTGACCCAGCCAGTAGGGTATGGGAGCAGCTGCTGCTGGCGCTCCTTTTTGGGTGTGGTAAAGAGCCTGTTGTGAGTCCTCTTTCACTCTTAGGTTTTGGGCTTTGGGTCCTACTTGGTGGTGCTTGGGGCTTCCTCTGGCTCTGTGCTCATGGATCGCTCCTGACAGTGCTCAGGGACAGAACGGGTGTCAGATATGCAGTGAAATGCCTGACCTTCCTCTCCAGCCCCTCCCCTCACTTTACTCTTAAAGGTGACCAGGTTTGTACTAAAAGCAGATTATCTCTTGGGTTCAAGGAAGCATTTTTTCCGGTCTGGCAGCCACTCCTGGAAGGAGGCTGGAGGCTAGGAAGCTGGGGTTGGGGCAGCTTGAGTGGAGTGACTCGGCCAGGTGTTCCTTCACCAAGCCCATGGAGGGGGTCATGCAAATGCCTGGCATCTTGCTACTGGCCGAGCTCTCCCATACGTGTCTGACCATGTCCTGACAGTGGAGAGGGCACAGCAGCACCACCCGCAGCGCACTGTTGAGCAACTGAGCTCCAGAGGTGACAGTAGTCACGCAAAGGTCACAGCGCCTGGACGGGAGGAGGCCTTTGACCTGCCTGGACCCCAGCTCAACTTTGCTGCTCCTGGGCCCTTCCTGATCCCCCAACACAGCAGTTCTTCCCTTCCAGACATCCTCACGTTTTGTAGGGACCTTCCCTGAGCTACAAGGTTGAATCCTGCACTATAATGAGCTCCAGTGAAGGGTGCCACCAACTGCCTTTGGAGGGAAAGATTGGCCACTTCTCAAGCAAACCGTCTCTTTCCACCCCAGCTGGAAGTGCCAAGTCATCTCTAAGTGGGGTGGGAATGACAGCTCCATCACTGCATTCCCAGTGTTGAGCACTGCTCTGGAACATTCTACGTTACTCACTAAATATTTGTTCAAGGAATGAGTGAATAAACCCACAGCTCCAGGGAAACCCAGCTTCAATATCAAAGTCAACTGATTTTTTTGAAATTGAGTTCTGACAAAGAATCAACAGGGTTCAAAGCCTTACCTGTCCAACTAAACCACTCTTGTGAGTCATGAGAAAGAAATCAGACACCTTCTAGCAGAATGGCTGGCAGCACAAAGGGGTACCCATTCCGCAAGGCAGAGAGCCAACCAGCCAGTCAGAGACCTTCCCGTCCCCTGTCCCCTCACAGGTAATCTTGGGAACAGAGAGGCAGATGGGTCCTGTTGCCTCCAAACTCCGCATTCTGGGGCTGGGGGCGTTCACAGGGCTGGGAAGCAGGGGGCTGCCAGGAAGGGCTTTGGGAGAGCTGCCGGGAGAGCTGATTGCTTGCTCACCTCTGTCTCCTCACATGCTGCCTGATTGCGGGGGCCGTCACTTCCTTCCAGCGTCTCCCCTGCTGGAAGGGGCTGGCAGGGCATCTGATGGCATTTGCTACACAATCCCTCCTGATTAATCAGGCTGCTCCAATCTGCGAGTCACAGGCTCCTGGGGAGCGGAGTCTGCCTGGAGCGGCATTCTCCTGCATCCAGCACCAAGGCAAGTCAATGCTTCATAAAGCCGGGAGGCTCCCTGGAGCTGGACCTCTACGCGCTGGACAAGAGTGCGTGAGAAGAAACACAGCAGGAGAAGTGGGGGAATGTGCCAGAAGCGCTGGAGAGACACATGGACGGTCCGGGACTGGGCCGCGAGGAAACACCGAACTTCCCTTCAAGACACTGTGTTTTCATGTTGGGTTTGGGGTCACACCCAGCCGAGTACAGGGCTTATTCGTGGCTCTGGCTCAGAGATCACTCCTTGGAACTTGAGGGACTTATAGGGTGCGAGGGACCCAGAGTTCAGCTGAGTGCAAGGCAAGTGCCCTATCCATTGTACTCCCTCTCTGTCTTCATGATTCCAACTTTCTTTTTATTGGCCGGGGGCCTGGGTTCCCACAGGCTCTGTCTCCGTGTAAGGATCATTCCTGGAATCATGCAGGGAACTGTGTGTCGTGCTGGGGCTCAAAATGGGTCAGATGCCTACGAGGCAAGCACCGTGACCCCTGCCCTGTCTCTCTCGCCCCAAGACGTTCCATCTGAGGGCTGAACATCTCCCTGATAGTCCCTTACACCTGGGTTTTTCAAGACTCCTACCACTTGTCAGCTGTGGGGTCTGGAAGAACTATACATGCTTTGAGCCTTGGTTTTCTCACTTGTTTCAGGAGAGAACCAAAATCACCTGAACCCCAGTTTATAGAATGACCCCCACACGAGCAGGCATCTCAATCAGAGTGGGGGCCACTGCCGGGCAGGCAGCAGGTAGTGAGAGGCTGACCCCCACATTCAGAGAGAGGCCTGATAAGCATAGTGGCTTGCCCCGCCCTGTAAAACTAAGTAATAGCAACAAAAGGTACATGTGGTCTGAGAAAGACCATTTTCTTTTCTTCTTTCAATTGTATTCTTATTAAGACACTGTGATTTACAAAGTTGTTTATAATAGAGTGTTCCAGGCATACAAGATTTCAGCACCGATCCCATCACTCGTGTCGCCCTCCCTCTGCCAATGTCCCCAATTTCCCTCCCCTGACCCCACAGCCTGCCTCCTTGGCAGGCATATAACAAATTCATTCCATATTACCTGTTCCAACAAAATTTAAAGGAATGGCAAGTGAAATTGTCAGAAAATGAGAGAGACTTTATAATACTTTTTATGGCTACATTTGCAGGAAAAGTCTTACAAATTGGTTAATGTTAAACACTTGACTTTCACCAAAAATTAGAGACCTGGCCCCCCCAGCCACAGAAATCCAGGACAATCTGAGCAGCGCAGCCCATGACGGTGCCTCCAGCTTCCTGCCCGCGATGCTCAGGGGGCTGAGTGAGGCTACCCCATCCACCAGGACCACCCGGGAGCACTCACCAGACAATCAGGCGTAGCCTCTGAAGGGCACAGAGCCAGACTGGGTGGTGTCTGGGTGACAGGATCTGCCTCCCGTGTTCCCGCCCTTGTCTCCTGCTTGCTTGCTGATGACCCTCCCCCTGGGAATGTACCTTCCCTCCCTCTGCAGGTCAGTTTGTTCCTGAAGATGCTCCCGCCTCAGTCCTAGGAACCCCATTGACCCAGCTGAGAGGGATCAAACAATCACGTGGCCACACTTCCCTGCTAAAGAGGGTGCTGCTGTTTCCCATTGATCCAGCTCAGCCCTTCCTCTTCATTCAGAAGATGAATGAGCCGAAGCTTCCAGACCATGGAAACCCACAGAGGCAGTGGAGAGTGTGAAAGATGAGATCTCCCGGCCCTGGAATATTCACAGCTAAGCCACCCAAAAGCCTGCTAAGCGACTGAGGATTTTTTGAAGTCCTGATTATTCTCCTTGAGGAGGGGAAAGAGTCATTTGTAGCCGGGCAACAGAGATCTGCATGTTCTTACTTCATGCCAAGACGTAAACAAGCCTTCCCTCTGCTAAGCCTAATGATGCTAAGAGACCAGTGCTTGGGAGTCTGAGGGTGGCGGCACTGTGGCAGCAGGCAGGGGGTGCCAACAGTCAGGACTGGCATGAATGGGCACTAGTGGGGCACATCAACAGGCAAGGAGCTCCTACCCAGGGCCAGCTCCACTCCTTGGTCTGTCAGTGCCCAAGCTGCTGTGGCTGGCCAGCTCAGGGCTGCTCTGCTTTCCTGCCCGCCAGAGAACCCTTCCTGATGCCTCCTGGGGCACCTGTGTTGTGTGCCCCCACATCCCTCCGTATGTTCCTCTGGCTCAGACACAACTCTTTGCCCCACGTGCTATCATCTTGTATGGTGCCAAGGACAGAGTTCCAGAGGCAAAGGAAGAAACAGACCAAACACACGCATCCAATGGAGCTGCCCCTTGCCATTTAGGCATTTGGGGTGAAGTGGAGAAGGTGCAGTGACGATGAGGATCATGACCTTGAGACCAAACTCTAGGAGCAAAAAATCCTAATGACCGCTGGCTGGCCATGAGCAAGAAGCATGCCTCTGAACCTCAGCAGTTATTGGTCCCTCTGTGAAATGGAGACCAGGGCAGTTCCTGTTAAGTGGGGATTGATGTCAATACCAAGACTGGACTTTGCAATGGAAGTAAGCATTACAGGATGCTAGGCACTACTATTACTACAATTACTCCTGCTGTTGCTACTATGACTACTACTATTGCTAGTGCTGCTGTTATTACTACTATTATTACTATTACTACTACCACCACTACCATTACTGCTACTGTTCCTGTTACTACTATTCCTAGTTCTACTACTATTACTACTACTGTTACTATTTCTACCACTGTTGCTGAGTCTGATGCTTTTTCTGAAATACCCTAATGTGGGCATGTGACACAGTTCCCTGGCCCCCCTCTCTTGGGCTGTGGTGATACTCCTGAACCAGTTTGCTTAGCACAGTTCCTATCACCAACTGACCTTTGATCAGTGTGGGCTGTGGGTACCCCTAAGGCCCAGTCTGTGACGGGGAGCCAGCATCTGCTCTGCAAACCATGCCCCTTTCCCATCTCACACCCAAGGGCCGTGCCCAGTGTAGGTGCTCCGTGAGAGTCATTTCCACCCACCAGGGCATTTTCACCCCAAGGGGAAAGGTCAACTGGACAGTGAGTCAACCCACTGAGAGCACCTCAACCAAGAGGTCAAAGCAACCCAGAGCCATGTCAGGACCTTCCAGTAGAATGAGTTGCGATTGACATGATACTCCATCCGCCCGTGTGGGAGTCGGCCAGACCATGAGAAAACATCAGCTGAGCCCATCCAGGCCACGTTGCAAGTCAACTGGTCTTTACACAGGAAGATCAACATCAAGAAACAGAGAGAAAAGGGCAGGGGAGATAGAACAGCAGGGAGGGCACTTGCTGTGGTCACAGCTGATCTGGATTCAATCTCTGGAATCACATATGGCCCTGCTAGGAGGAGGAGCTCAGAGCTGGGATAAGCCCTGAACATAGCTGAAATGAGAGAGAAAAAGAAAGGAAGAAAGAGAAAAAGGAAGAGAGAAAGGTGGAAAGAGAGAAAGGTGGAAAGAGAGGAAAGGAAGGAAGGCAGGAAGGAAGGAAGGAAGGAAGGAAGGAAGGAAGGAAGGAAGGAAGGAAGGAAGGAAGGAAGGAAGGAAGGAAGGAAGGAGGGAGGGAGGGAGGGAGGGAGGAAGGAAGGAAGGGAGGGAGGGTGGAAGGAAGGTAGGAAGGAAGGAAGGAAGGAAGGAAGGAAGGAAGGAAGGAAGGAAGGAAGGAAGGAAGGAAGGAAGGAAGGAAGGAAGGGAGGGAGGGAGGGAGGGAGGGAGGGAGGAAGGAAGGAAGGAAGGAAGGGAGGGAGGGAGGGAGGGAGGGAGGGAGGAAGGAAGGAAGGAAGGAAGGAAGGAAGGAAGGGAGGGAGGAAGGGAGGAAGGGAGGAAGGAAGGAAGGAAGGAAGGGAGGAAGGGAGGGAGGAAGGGAGGGAGAGAGGGAAGGAGGAGAAGAGGAGAGAAGAGAAGAGAGAGAAGAGAGAAAAGGGAGGGAAGGTGGGCAGGCCGACAGGCCAAGTTGGTGTTTCAGCTCAAGGCTGGTGATGAAGATGTGACAAGTGAAAGTAGCACACAAATGTGAGCCTGGGCAGAGTCTGAGGTTGGGGAGCAAATAAATTGGTTTTACCAGCACTATCAACATAGTTAAAATCTGTCTGTAGGTTAGAAATACAATTTCACTTTTGCTACATTTTCCTGATGTCCATCTCCAGTCCATCTCCAGCCTTTCTTACAAATATACACGGTGGCCTGAGTGATAGCCCAGCCAATAGGGCTCTTGGAGGCTGACCTGGGTTTGATTCCCAGCACCCCATATGATCCTCCGAGCCCCACCAAGAGTGACCCCTGAGTGCAGAGCCAGGAGTGAGCACAGCCGGGCATGATCCAACCACACACACACACACACACAAACACACACACAAACATACACACAAACACACACACACACATTTAGGGGCAAAAGTTCAAGAGCTCTTGAATTCAAGTGGTTCAGAAAGCAGAACTTGGCCTGAAGTGACCAGCGAGATCTCCATGTCTGTGGTGGTCACTTGCTGGCTCTCGTCCACGAGGCCTGGCCTGGCCCGGAGGGAGGCTGTTTCCCCTCCTTTGTTCCTTTCACCTGTGCTTTCTGCGAACACACAAAGCCTCACTCTTTTGTGTTTCTTTATTATGATTCTGAGATTCATCCTTATTGTTGTGTGTAGGGTGGCTTTTTCACTATAGTTGTACAAAACTGCACTGGATACTGTCTATATGTTTTTTATAAATATCTTCATTATCCCACTGTTGTCCATGGGCTCTTCCCTCCTTTTTTAAAATCTTCTTTAGGTGACCAGGATTTGCAGTAGTGTTCCCAGCACTGTTCATATCCAGCACTCCAGAGCGGCCCCGTCCCTTCAGAGAGCTGCGGCTTCTCGCCCCGCCCCCACCCCGACTCCCCACTGTGGCAAGTTCAGTTCCTTCAACCATGTAGCCTGCGGCCTTTGTGTTCCCTCTCTGCCCCTTTATCCCTGCCTGGGAGAGAGCCTTCTGTGTCTGCCACTTTCCCCGGCTAGGGCTGGCTCCACTCAGCATGACCCCCTCCAGCCCTACCCACAGAGCAGCAAACTGCAGAATTTCATCTCTCTTAAGGCTGACTAGTGTTCTGTTGTGTCTATGTACCAATTTCTTTATCCACTCCTCAGTTCTTGAACACTTGGGTTGTTTTCATATTTTGGTTGTTGTGAATAGTGCTGCAATGAACATAGGCGTGCAAATGTCTTTTCTGAAGTGAGTTTTTGGGCCCGTGAAATGGTATTGCTGGGTCATATGGAAGCTCAATTCCTAGTGTTTCAGGTGTCCATATTGTTTTTCAAGATGGTTTAACCAGTTGGCATCCCCCAGTAGTGGAGAGGGCGCCGCTGTCCCACACTGCTGCCAGCACTGGTTGGTCTTGCTCCCTGTGACAGTTGCCAGTGTCAATGGTGTGATTGTTCCCCCTCTTTGTCAATAGGATAAATTCCTTTGGACATGCGGGCCCAGGTCTCTGGTGAGTTCCTGTGATCACTTATACTTCGGTTATCCCTCGGAGAGCTGATGCCTTGGGTGGAGGAGGTCCAGTGTGCCACATCCAGGCCAACACTTGTTCTTGTCAACAGTTTGGATTTTAGCCTCTGAGAGGGTTATTTGTGGCATTGCAGCTACAATGGGCCTTTCTCCATTACTTTTGAAGTTGAACCCTTGACGTTTGTTGGCTATTTAACTTGAGCTGTGGTGAGACGTTTGTTTGAGTCCTTTGCCTATTCTACAGTAGGCTACTTCTTCTGGATTCAAGGCTTTCTCGATGTATTCAGAGGCCTTTGGTCAGAAACTCTCGTTGTCAATAGCTACCACTTGGTGGGTTGGCCTTTGACCTCTTCGTGATACCATGATGAGTGTGGTTTTCAAGGAAGACCAAAGTTTCCAGTGAGGGAATTCAGAATGACTCTTCCAACCATAATTATTCTCATTGAGAATTAGACTAGGAGATTGTGGAGGATAAAATCCTGAAGGTCCCAATTCTGGCTCCAGACTGGAGGCCCCAGGTTTGAGGCCCACCGAGGAGTGTGCTTGACTCCACTTCTGCGCCCACCAAAGGAGCTCCTGGGGCCCTGCCCGCATGGAACCTCACTCCAGCGTGCTGCCAGCGTTGGTTTCTGGGAACGGAGGGTGAGACTGTGGTGGGAAGGAGAAGGCGGTCTTGGTTTCTCTTCCCTCGTCTCCCCACATTGAGCTCTGACTCAGACCTGCCCCTGGCGTGCAGCCCTCCCCTCACAGCCAGTGGGAAGGGGCAAGGCCGCAAGGTGGCACCGGGCCCGTGTTGGGCCCCTGCCCACCCTGCGCACTCATGTTCTGTGTCTGTCTCAACCCTGGGTGTCAGCACGTGGGTTCTGATGAGCAAAACGTCCTCCCTTGGTGCCCTTCCAGGGGTGCTCTAGGGCTCCTCACAAACTGGCTGCTCGGCTGAGGGGGATCCTGTCCTTTAACCAGCCACGCTGACCCACAGCCTTGGAACTGGGCCGGCAGCCGCCCTTTCTCTTATGTCTCACTGTCTCCCCCATGCCCCATTCTGGTCCTCTAACAGGTCTGCTACGGACCTATGACTGTATTAGACAGGCTGGAAGAAGCTCTAACCACTGAGCAGCTTGGGCCACTGGACTCAGACCCCCAGACTGCATCCTCTGAAATCTCATGTTCACTCGTGCCCATGTGACTGGCGGGTGGGATACAAGAATCCTGGGGCGGGGGTGGGGGTGGAACCTCAGGGCTGGCTGTGACTGCAGCACTGGCCCTTCATTTCCCGGGACATTAGTTTCCCGGGGATGTGTGGCCTGCCAACCTCCTCCTTCAGGTTGCATCGACCAGCGGCATGAGCTCACAGCCTTGAGGTCTCTGCTGTTTCACGGGGTGAAGAGCTGGGGGCAGCTCAGGCTCGGAGCCTCCTTGCTCAGCTCCTGCCATCAAGATGGTGACAGCAGGTCAGGAAAGCACTGAGATGACCTTGTATTTCTCCTGGTGTGGAAATAGCGTCTGGTACAGCTGTGGTGCCACGGCTTCAAGAACAAGCGTGCAGGGTCAACTTTTTGTCTCCAGGGGCCACTGGGCCAGTTCAGGTCAAGGAGTTCTCCTGGGCAGACCCGTACTTGTTCTCTACTCACAGAACCGAGGTCCTGGGTGACCTCCCCTCTGGGCAGCTCACGGTCAGCACCAAAGCAGGAGAACAATGACTGCAGGTTCCTTGGGAGGGGTGGGATGGGGGAAGACTGGGAATTTTGGTGGTGGAAAACGTGCACTGGTGAAGGGATGGGTGTTTGATCATCGTATGACCGAGACTTAAACCCAAAAGCTTTGTAACTGTTCTCATGGTGATTCAAGAAATAATTTTTTTAAAAAAGGTCAAATTTAGAAATTATGGAGTTGAAAATACGAATAGCTCAGAATGATCACACTGGATAAGATCTGAGTGCTAGAAGTAGGTAAAGGGATATTCTTGATAACCTTTCAGTATTAAAATTGCAAACCAACATGCCCAAAAGGAGAGGGGGGAGAGAGAGAGAGGCTGGCAGGGGGTGGGGAGTGTTGGGAGGGAACCTGGGGACACTGGTGCCGGGAAATATACATAGGTGGAGGGATGGGTGTTGGAATACTGTATGACTGAATTATAATCATGAACAGCTTTGTAAGGGTCTATCTCACAGTGATTCAATAAAAAAGTAAAAAAAAAAAAGTTACTGAGAATGTAAAAGACCAGTGAGATAAGTATTAGAATGAATAAACTGTAAAATGCAAAAAAAAAAAAAAAGTGTGCAGCCCCAGTGTGGGTAGGCTCAGAAGGAACTTCCATGGCTCCAGGGCCTGCTCGGGGAGATGAATGCAGGTGAAGCTGTAAGAAGGCAGAGAGCAGCAAACCCAACTCCTGGAGGTCCTCAGCAGCTCACACCCAAGCTCCAGTGGGCAGGAGTGTGGACGGCACGTTTCATGCTTTGATTCCAGAGCTGCCCATCCATCGTCCCTTCACAGTGGAGCACGCGGAGGACCAGCCGGCGACATCACCCTCAGGAGTGGGGAGAGAATGAGAACGTGAGTGGGTCAGCAATCCTGCTCCTCAAGGCCAACCTGGCCGCCGGGGAACTGTTTCATCAGCATTCGAATAAAACTGGACCCTGAGCTGAAGCCGAGAACAATCCATCTGCAGTTCATGTTCCTGGGAACAGAGCCAGCCTCTGTGGCTCAACCCACCGGCTCTGTACAGGCAAGTACACACGCGCTTTGTGGATGATGTCACCAGAGCCCCAGTCTTGTTCTCGGGTCCATGTTGGGCTCAGAGGAGGAAGGCACAGCCCCTGCTCCCCAGAGCACAGAGTATAGTCTGCAAGGGGTGTTTGGGAAGAGTGGGAGGTGCAGATTAAAGACTGCAAGCCAGGGAGAGACGCTATGCCCAGCACAGATTTTGCTCCGAGTCTTAGACCCCAGCAATGCACCCACAGGTGCACCCATAGGGGCACTGTACACTGCATCATGGCTGAGACTCTGGTACACAGTCTGTGTCAAGGTGGACACTGCATTTTTGTGCACTAGGTTGTGCAATCTGATTCTCCCACCTGCTAATCATGGCCCCACAATTCTGACTTGGTCTCCAGGAGGGTCTGCCTTGGGCTCATACCCAGGTGCCGCCTGGGGCCTCCCTGCTTCCCACTGGCAGAGTCCAGTCCCCAGAACGCCAGGTGTGTTCGGGATCTTCAGACCTTCCGGAGTGTCTCCTAGGAACCAGAGCTGCCCCCAGCCCACGACCTCCCCCTG
Organism: Sorex araneus; assembly: GCF_027595985.1. NCBI lineage: Eukaryota > Metazoa > Chordata > Mammalia > Eulipotyphla > Soricidae > Sorex > Sorex araneus. The sequence goes on from NC_073304.1 coordinate 112,886,291, forward strand.
ACACTGGTGCGGGGCAACTGTCGTCAGTGCTCATGGTGCTTCTTCATGTCTCTCCAGCCACCCACAAATCCATTTGCTTGGAAAATCTCCTCCCTCTTCCCCCTGCCCACCCCACCGCAGTCAGCGGGCGTCCTCGGCCCTGAGCCCTCCTCGGCAGAGGCAGCAGGCAGAGCCCGGTGGCTGGTGGGACAAAGCTCTTCCTCCATAGTGACATCTGTGCGGGGGTGCGGGGGCCTTCTGAGGTGCTGCTGTGCCTCCTTGGGCCTCGGGCTGTGCTGTGGGGCGGGGCGGGTGGGGATGGCCAGGGCCCAGGGACAGGAGCAAAACGAGCCCAGCGCCAGGCAGAGGTGGTGAGGGAGAGGGATGAAGGAGGGGAAGGATGCAGGAACCAACGGGGGTGCAGGCGGGCGGGGGGGGGTGCGGAGGGGCGGTGGGAGGAGGGCAGGAGAGGAGGAGGGGAGAGGGGAGGGGAGCGGCTGCTTCATTTATTTATTATGATGCCAGTTGTCGTGCGGATCTCATGTGTGGGGAGCAGTCTGTATTTTATGTTCTAATCCTCCAAGCTGTGTGTGTGGGCTGGGGATAATTACATTGAAAAATGTGTATAATATGCGGAAGGTTCTTTTTGTGGGGAAGGGAACGCGCCAGCGGAATCTCTTCCTCACGGCCACCAGTGCCTTTTCCATCAGCTGCTCAGAAGGCCCATAATTGGGAGCACGGTGGGAGCCGGAGGGGGCCTCCCTCCCCGCCTGAGACGGCCAGACCCTCCCATGTTTGAGGGAGGCCCCTGCGCCGAGGATCAGGGCCAACCTCCCCGCACCCGCCCTCCCGGCCCTGGATGACAGACAGGATACAAATGCGGGGCCTGATTGCTTTCCTGGCGCAGCCTTGGGGCCGGCGCTGAAAAAAGCAGGAGGGAGCTGACATGAGGCTGCTAAGCCTCTGGCTTTGCGTGTGCATGCGAGTGCGCACGCGCACACACACACACACACAACACACACACACACCCCTCCACCCCCACACTCCTATACACATGCACACACTCGTGCTCAGTGCAGAAACACACATGTACAAATGCACACTTGTATCCACACCTCCAGGCATGGTTTCAGAGACACACATGTGCATGCATGCGCACATGCACACACACACACATGCACACACACACACTCCCTCCCAAGCCACCCAGTGTCCACAGTGCACTGTCACACACATGCTCAGCTCAGAGAGACACGTGTCGACCCAGAACCCACGTCCCCTTCCCTTACGTGCCCCCACGCACGCTTAGTCTATATTCACACACCCATGCACACTTCCAACTGCCTCCGACCTCACCACGGACAGCAGAGCCCTGAGTCGAGACAGGGCCCTGTGGAGATGAGAAAGACTGTGGTCTGACTCCCCCGAAAGGCCGCAAAGGAAGCCCACGCCCTGACCTTCCCCGTGTTTATCTCTCAGTCCACACGCCTCAGTGACTGTGCTGCTCACTTAATTTAAGCCACATGGTAAGTTTGCAAACTTTCCTCTGGCTCATGCCAACTGCTGATTTGATGCCTGTTTACGCGAAACTGCAGATGCAGTGGGGGGAAATGCTCTAATCTCCTGAGGTGCCAACTAGCCACTCGTCCCAGGATGCTCGGCGTGCCACAGGAGAGAGTTGAGAGGTGGGCAGCAGTGTGGTGCCCGGAAGCCCAGCCCTGGTGAATGTGGTCTCCAGCTCCCAGGAGGCCCAGTGAGCTTAGTGGGAAATCGAATTTCTCAGTCCATTAGGGGATGCGCGAACAAGTGCTTATGGGCTGAGAGACGGGGTCCAGCCTGGGCATCAGCTGGGGCAGTGCCCGCCACTGCCTGTGGGGTCCCAAAAGCCTCTTGCCCTGCGTCTGCCTCTGGCTCCCAGGGCCCAGGCAGGCCCATGGCCAGCCAGCACGCTCTCCCACGGCCTGCCCCGCCCCAGAGCCATACTGTTTCCTCCTGAGAGAACGTGCCAGCCGAAGACTCCTCCAACCCTTCCTACCTCAAGACACCCAAACCAGTTTCTTAGACCAGGGCTGGAGTGGGGCACAGTGGGTAGGACACGTGCCTTGTTTGAGGCTGACCCATGCTCCATGCCCGGCATGACAGAACCCCGCCAGGAGTGTTCCCTGAGGGTGGCACCAGGAGCAAGTCCTGAGCACAGCCGAGTGTGGTCGTTTACCCCCTTTTACACCTGTGAGCCGGCCCCCGATGCAGCCTGGGCCATCAACGGCCACTCCTCAAGGCAGGGCTGCAGTGAGTTCAACCCTCCCTGCATGCATCAGTCAAAGGACGGCTGCAGATGGCCCGTCTCTGATGGCCTCATCTGTGCCCCTGCCCCAGAGGTTGGCCAGGCAGCACTGGTCAGTGTCTCTGAGACTGTCCTTGATCCTGTACTTGGGCCAGCACCCAGGCCCTCTGGTGCCCTGTCGCTCTCCTTCCTCATTAGCTCCTACCACAGATCCTGGGCTCCATCTCTGGGGTGGGCATGCCTCAGGCCCCAGCACTGGGACTTAGCACTGGGACTGAGCACTACACCATGCCTCCTTGTCCCCTCAACCCCTCCAGACTGGCCACCTGCAAATGCTCAGGGCCCCGGTACCTGCTCTTTGCAGCTTGGGAGATTGTCCACCCTGCAGGCACTTGGCTCTCCCCGCCCTGTTTGGTGAACCCCTGCCCCCTAGACCCCCCTCTCCGCACCCCCTGCTGTTCCCTGGAGCTGCCTGGGTCTCTGTCCTCCCCCAGCAGGGGCTGCCTGAGGTACAGCTGCTGGCTCTTCCCAGCACGGCTGTGTCTTCTCCCTCAGTGCAGCAGCAGAGATGCGGCTGCTGCATTGTGTCCACTAAAAGGGCAAGGAGAAAGACCCGTCCACACACCCGCCCAGCACACACGCCCACACACATGCCTGTCCACACGCCCGTCCACGTCTGCTACATGCCTATCCACGTGCCTGTCCACTCGTCCATCCATTTGCCTGTCCACACATCTGCACACGCCCCTGTCCACAGAGCTGTCCACGTGCCCGTGTCAGCCCAGCCTGCCCTAGCATGGCCTTCTCTGGACACTGTGGGCTGTTAGTAGGAGCTGCGCTTTCACTCTGCTCAGGGGTCACACTGCATATTGACCCAGGATCACACCCAGATCCCACACGTGCAAGCTAGGTTACAGACCAGGGTACCTACATGGAGAGCCAAGTTACAGACGCAAGCTATAGGCTTCAGGCTACAGGGTCCAGCTCCCAGACCCAGGTCACGGACCCAGGTCACAGACCCAGGTCACAGCCCAGGGTTACAGATGCAGGTCACCAGGTCTAAGTCACACACCTGGGTTACATACCAGGTTATAGACCCAGGATTTACAAGTATTGACTGTATTGATAACTCACTGTGTTTTATGGTGTGTGTGGGGGTGTGGACTTTCCAAATGGTGCTCAGGAGCTCTGAGCCCAGGGATTACAAGAGCCAGGGGATGAGGTGCTGCCTGATCCTGTGGTGCCTGGGGGGTCCTGGGACACCTCAGCTGCAGTACCACCAGGGCTGCACTCAGCGATGCGCAGGCGACCGCGTGGTGCCAGGGACGGAGCCGGAATGCACCTACGGCACGCACCTTAGCCCTGGGCTAGGTCTCCAGAGCCGACACGTGCTTCAAACCAAGGGCCGTCTCCAAAAGATCACGGAGGTCGAGAGAGCAAACTGAGGCTCACAGGGGTAAAGCTTCTACCCGTGCTCCAGCCATCTGTACCCTCCCGCCCAGCGAGCCACGGGATTGCTGCTTCTTAGCTGGTACCCAGCTCCCACCAGGTGCGAGTGACAAGCCGGGAGGGAGCGCACAGTCCCACCAGAGATCCACGGAGAAGTGACCTTCAGGTGCTTCCCAGCTGTGTGATCATTGGTACATTTCTGCATTTCTGCAGCCTCTGAGCCTCTGTGTCCCTACCAATAAAATGGGTGCAATACCTACCTCACGGTAAGTCAGTCATGAAATAGCGTGATGTCTATAGAAGGACCTTGGTAAAGTTAGACTTGTAGCCTCCACGTAACCTTGGTATAAGTCAACTCCAAGAAGCCCTCACAGCGAAGTTTTTTTGTCTTCATCCCAGATGCCCTTTATGTTATTTTGCCAGTCTCTTTGGTGGGTGTCTGTGCCTTTACCAGGAAGCTGCCCGGTGGCACAAGTGCCCACTTCCTGATGTACTTGCAGGCTTTGGGGTGCCAAGGGAAAAATCCCACCAGCATCCAATGTGTGTGGGATGGGGTGCAATGATGATTCCCCCCACCAAAGAGGAGTTTGGGGGCTGAGTTCTGGCCAGGGTGGGAAGGACAAAGAGGCAACGGCAGGACCCCCATGCTGGGGGGGGGCAGGGAAGCACCCACCAGGAGGAGGCTTGCCAGGGTGAGACGCCAGCAGCTGGGGGATGCAGACCTTGTCCGCGCAGGTCCCAGGGACAGTTGCCAGCCACAGCCTCTCCACCGTTGGGGCAAACAAAGCCAGAGGTGTTGTGCAGACAGGCGTGCGGCTGGAAGCAGGGGCCGTCTGTACCTTTCAATGCTCTCGTCTCATTAATCTTGAACCTCTGCAGTTCTTCTGAAGAGCGCACTCACAGCAGCTCATTCATTACGGCTCTAATAACAGAGCCAGGCACTGAAGCACCAGGCCGCGGAGAGGCTGGGCGCTGCAGCTGCAGAAAGCCAATACCTTCTTAAACACATTTACACAGCAATAAATAAAAGCGGTCTCAGTTTCCCTCTTTATTACACTCCGGAGTTAAGGGCCGCATTTGTGTCTTGCTATTCAAATGTATCCGTGTGCATCTCAGAGGCGGCCACATTTCTGCCCTAACGCAATAATGGTGGCGTCCGCCCACTGGGGCCGTTCACGGCTGGCAGCCTCATTACAGGCTCTGCCGCAGGCTTCGGGGCACAATTTGGCCACCATGAAGACACTCCCATGATCCAGAGGGGGAACGAAGGCAGAGAAACTGCATGCCTTGATTAGTTTCACCCGGCCCCTGGACCGCTGATGACTCAAGGCTGATGAGTTCAGTTTAAATGTGAATCCAGAGAGATGGTCTCTTGCCAGGGCCACTGTGTCTCAGAGCACCCAACTTGTGTGCAGCAGAGATGAAGGTGAGCTGGCACAGCTAAGGCACCCAGCGCTCACACGCCATTCAAACGAGTTGCCTCGGAGTCTTTTCTCTCTCTTCCCGACTCCTGGCGTGTGCCAGGGGAGCAGCATCCGATGTGTCTGCGGGGGGGTGGGGGGGCACATGCCCGAGGGTGGAGGCTTCCTCTCAGCACATCCAGTGGGGGCTGGAGCGGTCAGACAGAGACGCGGCACTGCCTTGCACACAATCAAGCCCAGTTTCACGTCCGGCACAGTGGGCACTTCCCTGAGCCCTGACAGGAGTGGCCCCTGAGTGCAGAGCTACGGGCGAGACCCGAACACAGCTGGCTGTGGCCTCCAAACCCCAAACGGGAGAACGTCAACTGAAAGCCTTGCACGGGCTCCCAGTGTCTGCACAGACTGGAGCAAGATCGCAGCCTCACTGGCCGCCAGTGCCTGTCCAGGAGCCCCAGGCTGCTGCTGGCCCGCAGATTTTTAGTAACCAGAGGCCATGGGGTTCAGGCCAACCAAGTGGACATCAGGGTGCTGGCTGGTGGGGAGATCGGGGAGCTGGCAAGGGTGCTGATGACTCAGAATGAAGAATGGCTGCAGGAGCGTGGCACGAGGGCTGGCGTGCGTCCTGACCTTCACGGATGGGGGCGGGGGCATTTGAACTGCTCCTGCACGCCTGTGGGACTCCTCTCTCCTGCCATGTTCACCACAACGGGGTGACGCTGAGGGCACCTGCACGGAGACAGCAGGCCTGCATGCCCGCAGGATGATCGCCCCAACTCAGGGAGGCAGAGCGGACCCAGGCGTCATCTGCTTTGTGTGAGGGCACACAGCTGGACAAGGCTCCCATGAGGTGGACCTCCACCCACTGTTGGCTGCCCTGATAGTCCCATCCTGGCTTCTTGCAGGTGAGTCCCCTAAGCCAGAGGAGGGTCTATGGGTGGCAATGCTGTAAGATCCGAGGTCCTCACTCGCACATAGCTCCAAGTCCAGAATGTTCTACTTCCTGCCGCCTGTTCCTTCCCATTGTCCTGCTTTGCACACATGGGGATTAGGATGGTGCATTGTGGGCCGATGGTGATCAGGAGAGCACTGGACAAGGATTTCAGGTGAAGGCTTAACTATGCCCCTGCGGGTTCCTAGTCCATCACTTCAGCTCTCAGCCTGTGCAGCCAGAGCAGGGATCTCTGCCTCGTCAGGCCTCCAGCTGGTATGGGGGTCCTTTAGAAGGCAGCTTGCAGGGGGCCTGCTCAGTGAAGTTTCGATCCTGGCTGGCTGGCTCAGAGCATTTCAGGCAGGTGGTTTGTACTTTTGGAAAAAGATGAAAGAATGCATACTTCACAGACCCTGCCTGGCCACAGGCAGGACAGCCCCAGGAACTGGCACCCAGCAGGTGCCTAATAAGTGCAGATCTGGTTCTCTTCCTTTCTCTGAGCTGCTAGGCAGCTGGAGCAGGGGAGGGAGTTAATTCTTTGAAATTCAAGTTCAGGAATCGAGTAGAGAACCACTCCTTCCCATGTTCTGAGAACATCACAGCACTGGCATGGCCACAGCACGCCAACTCAGTGCCCAGAAGCACTGACCACCAGCTGCAAGGCCAGCTTGCTCTTCTCTCCCACCTCAGGGGCAGTGGGTTGGGCCAGTGTGAGCCATGAGCAACCCCCACGTCCATTCTCAAGCCCTCTCCTTGTCTGTTGGAAGTCAGAGGCCTGACTCACCCACTGAGTTGGGAGAGAACATGGGAACAGATTCTGGCCAATGATACACCAGGACCGAAGTGGTCATGACTTCAAATCCCCAGGGTCCCACATGCTCCGAGCACGATGCCAGCAGCTCAGTGGCCTATGAGCCCTGATTTGGGGCAATTTCCTGTTGCCTAACCTGCAGGTGCCCACAAGCCCTTCCCAGAGGGGGTGTCCCCCGCAGCAAGCACCATGGTGGACTGAAGAGATGAAGACAGTGTGAGCAGCGCGGGCAGTGTGGCCTGCAGTGGACCGAGTGGGAGCTCCACAGGGCCGAGGGAGCGCCATGACCAGCATCTGTGTGCCCCTGCTAAGAGTGTGGCCAGGAAAACACACACGCGCAGCAGGAAGAACTCAGACATCAGTGAGCACCCTCAGTTGCTGTGCCACCCACGGGCCCTGCACCTACCAATGGGTGAGCCCACAGGCCGGGTGGGTGCCTAGCCCCGCCACCCAGCCACTGGCATCAAAGGGGTGGGCAGACGGATACAACGAAAAAAGAGCAGAAAGAAAAGGATCTGGATCTCTAAAAACAAATGAATAAATAAGAAAAAGAAGAAAGAAATTCCATCTTCTGGGGGCCCAGTTGGCTCTGGAAAAGGCTTTGTGGGGGATAAAGTTTCATTCGCTGCCTGATCTTGCCGACGGCTGCATGGGCATCTATACTGTTACCAAGACGGGCCAGTCGGCACCAGGAGAGGGGTGAAGAGAGTAGTGTCACTGGAGTGAAAAGACTCTTGCAGCTCTGTGTGGTGAGAAACGCTCACAAAACTTCTCGTGCTGATCACACCCAGGTGTAAGTCCACACATGCTTCATATTCAACCACCATCTTGCACACCACAAATGATACAGCATGTGTCGTTGGTAGCCAGGAAAGCAGCAGCCCCGAGACGCAGCTGCACACTCTACAGACATGCCGCTCGTGGCCCGTCAGTCACGCCTCAATGAAGCTGCGTACTGAGTGCTTCATTCCTCAGAGGCGGCAGAAGCACAGGAGCCTCATATGTGAAGCCCCAAGTTCCATCCCTGGCACCACATGGTCCCCAAGTGCCCCTGGGAGCAACCCCAAACACCAAGCTAGTAATAGTCCTCACGTCCTCACTCCCTGTCCCCCTCCCAAAGAAAAACGCCCACTTCCTGTCATGTTAAGTGAAGTGAGTCAGGAGAAGGAGAAATACAAGGTAATCTCATGTATCTGCAGCTTGGAGAAGAACTGAATAAGGGAATGCAAGGTGTGAAAGGGCAAATAATACAATTGTCTTGACCCCAGAATACAGAGAGGAGAAGGATATAGAGAGAAAGAAACTGGGGAGGGTGAGGTAGCAAGGAGCAGCATACAGGAAATAACGAGTGGCAGGGCTCACGGCTTGGGGTTCATGGTGGTGGAGAGGTGTGGTGGAGCCAAATATCTAAGCTACTGGGTCAGTAACGCTGAAAGCAGTAGATCCAAACCACAACAGCCAGGCTTAAAAATGTGTCTTTCATAACACCCAAGAGTAGTAGAGATAAGGACCAGGACGTCTGCTCCATGGCCTGGAAGCCGGCCTCACATGCTGGGGGAAGAGGCAGCTCAGATAGAGAAGGGAACACCAAGTAGAGGAGGTTGGGAGGACCCGCTCGGGTTGAAAGATAAGTGCCGAAAATAGACTATAGATCGAATATGATGGCCACTCAATTGCAAACTACAACACCCAAAAGGAGAGAGAACAAAAAGGAATGCCCTGCCACAGAAGCAGGGTGGGGAGGTGGGGGATGAGGTGGGGGTGGTGGGAGGGATATTAGGAACATTGGTGGAGGAGAATGGGCACTGATGGAGGGATGGGTAAATGATCATTGTATGACTGAAATGCAAACACGGAAGTTTGTAAGTTTGTAACTGTACATCACGGTGATTCACTAATATAATTAAAAAAAAATGTCTCTTTCAGAGGCAGGCTGGGGTATTTGGTGTGTGGGGGGGTACCTGGGGACATGGGAGGTGAAAAATTGACACTGGTGGTAGGCCAGTGCTGGGTCATTGTATGCCTGAAACGCAACTATGAATGACTACAAATCATGATAAAAATTAAAAATATTAAAATACAAAACTAAAGCACACCCTACCAGGGTCTCAGGAAAGCTTGGTTTCCCTAATCCTTCCAAGACCTTTCCTTGTCCCTCTTCCTTGTGGTGGAATTTTGCAGGCAGCTGTGAGTTGGTCACTGCATAATAAGAGAGAGATATCTGCCCAGAGAATTCCTGTGACATTGGTCATAACTCTGTCCAGAGACACCTTCTTGTATTGTGGGGAAGAAAAACGAGCACCTACTTGTTTTACCCCCTGGGAGGGAGGTTGCCCACCGCCAAATTTCCCTACAAGCTGTTGGACACTAGTCAATGCTTGTTGAGAAACAGCAACAAGATTCGGATCATCCGTGATCTGAGCAGCCAGAGGGTCTCTGCTCACCTTGGGTGGGGGAGGGGCGGGGAGAAGCAGAGCACAGACACAGGGGTGGGAGCACAGGCACCTGAGGCACAGCTTAGCTCCCTCCCTGGTGGTGATACGCCGTCTTTACTTCTCTCTCCTCCTATGCTACTGTTGTTTTTTTCCAGTGGCAGAAAATTACAGCTGACAAGTGGCAATTGATCTCTTCACATTATTTTGAAGCGATTATATTGAAATGGGAAACAATGGCTCCAGGAAGGAACCCGCTGGCAGCTGAGCACCAAACTCCCTCCAAGACAAATTGGGAGGCCAATGGCACAGCACAGGGACCGACCAAATTTTCTGCCCCTGAATCACAGCCAATTATTGCCTGGGATGCTTCAGGGAGAATCACTCTTCCCTCTCAGCACTGTGGCAGGCCAGCGGCGGGTGGGCACCCCCAGGAGTTCATTCCCAGTCTTGGTCCTGCCAAGAGACCCTGAACTTTCCAGTAGAGAGACCCTCGAACCCTCATGTATCAAGAGGGGGTCAGTGGATCAGTCTGGATATATAAAACCAGCTTCTAAAGAAAAGAGAATGTCCTCATTTCCCAGGACCCCTAAATGAAAGATTTCCATGACCCCACTCCCCATGTTGATTGAAATGATTGTATTTTAATGCTTCTTAAATCCAGAGAGATCCAAGCTTGGAGCAACATTCCTCTGCTAATTTCTGTAGAATCTGAAATAAAAGCGTTATCACAGATGAAGTCATGACTTTGCCAACTGGAGGCTGTGACTGATGCCTTATTACATGACCGTCCTAACCAAGGGAACTTCTGGGAGACGCTGTGACTCCTTGACCTGCTCTTCTTCCTGCTGCTGGGATGCTCCAGCCACAGCTGTTCTTGAATGTGTACCTTGACCTACAAGTGAGGTCATGGCCATGCAGCACAGCTGGATGAGTGTGGATTTCAGTGTGTGCCATGGAACTCCCTATCTACTGGACCTCTCGAAGGGTCCCTTTGCACAGCCCATCCTTGTGCCCCATGGGCCTTGTTTGAACTCCGGCTCCTGGGGCCTGCCTTTGAGTCTTCTACATTGTCTGATATCATGATGATTGTAGTACAGTCAGGACTCCTGGAGAGACACGGACACAATTTGGCTGATGCTGGGAACTAGATCAGTGGCTCTCAACCTTGGTGACACCTTGGAATTACCTGGAGAGTCTTCAGAAGTCCTCATGTGAAGGCCCAATGCACAGACCTATCACAGACCAACTAAACCCAAATCTTCTTAAATGCCCTCCTGATAATTCCAACAAGTGGCCAGGCTGAGATCCAGTATCAAAATCAGGCTTCTTAAACTTGAGTGCACATTGGAACCCTGGGGAGAACTTGGCTCTAATCCAGAACAGAACAGGGAGAAATGACACTTGCTGGACCGTTCCCTCCCGTACCCGAGTTTCTAACTCAGAAGATCTAGGGTCAAGCAAAGTGCATTTCTACACCATTCTCAAATGATGCCGTGAAGCTGGTGGGGCACGTTTGGAGAACCAGGGACTCTAAGGATCCCAATAAGCTGATGTTCACTTATTTCGGAGAGAAATGAAAAGACATATGACACAAACATATGGATCCTGGGCAACATAACTGAGAACCCGAGCTTGCAAAGTGCCTGTGGAGCTGAGCCGATGTTCAATTTGGTGTGTGAGCAATAAGACCCGAGTCCTGCCTCTGCCTCCATGCCCCTGCTCAGATGAATCAATTCCTCTGGTGTGCCCATGACCTCTTGAAACGCAATTGTGTGGCTCAGGGGGTGACCTGCGTGGGCTGCACCACACCGTGGAGATACAAATCAAAACCACCATGTGTAGTCCTTTCTGCCCCTGTTAGGTGGATACTGTTAAATTGGTAGAAAATAACAAGAGTCACAGGATATAGAGAAGTTGGAATTCATGTGTGTGGATGACAGGGAGGTAGACTTCTAGATTCAATAACTAATTTGGGTATTTACTATATTTCTAAAGTAATGTTAGTGGTGCTGCCATTGTGAAAACCATATGGTGGACGTTTAAATAATTCAAATAGGGTTTTTATATTGTCTCACAATTCCACTCCTGGGTAGATTGAAAGCAAGCTCTCAAATAAAGTAGAAGGAATTCTTTTCCTTTTTAATTTTAGTTTATTTCCCCCCCTCTTTTTGATCATTAGTTTTCCATTTTAAAGGATTTCAGGGTGTAGCCTGACATTTCTGTATGTGTGTAGCATACTGTCACAGCCTCCACCATATTTCAAGAGCTCCTTAGGAATCTTCTAATTATTCCTCTCTTCAGTTAGCCACCATCATTTTCACCTAGGCCAGAAGAGTTGTTTATGTAGAGGTTTGCCAGTTTGTTTGCTACAATGATTTAATTTCCTACCACATCAAGTCTGGTGCCACAGCTTTATCTTTTAAATTAATCATTACTTATTTTGTCGGCATTTAGGCCACACTCAGCAGTGCTCAGGGTTATTCCTGGCTCTGTGCTCAGGGATCACTCCTGGTGGTGCCGGAAGACCACATGGCAGGTTGGGAATTGAAACCACTCATGTAAGGGAAATGCTCTTCCCATTGTACTATCTCTCTGGCCCTAGTTTTAACTTTTTAAGGGCATAGTAGTGCTCCATTAAACACACATACCATGGTTTTCTTCTTAGATCCTTTGCTGGTGTCCATTCAGATTGATTTCATGTTTTGGGTGTTGTGAATTATGCTGCAGTGAGCATAGTGAACACATATGCCCTTTGGAATTAGTGCTTTTGTGTCCTTCAGATAAACGCCAAGGAGAGGGCCACTGAATCATTTGATATTTCCGTTTTTTAAAAGGAATATCCAGGTTGGTTTGAGGCTCTTTGTGTTCCTGGAGCGAGCAGATATCTTTGAGCTACACTAGCACGCAACAGGGATGAATGGAGATGTTCATTCATCAAGGGGTTACTGGCGCCCACTCGAGCAAATTAAAGATCAACAGGATGACAAGTGACAAGTGACAACCCAGGCTATTTTCTATAGCGTCTATAGCAATTTATACTCCCACTGAAAGGGTACTGGGGTTCCTTTTCCTTCACATCCTAACCAACATTTGTGTTTTGCAATTTTTTGGGGGAAGGGGGCGGTTTCCAGGCAGTGCTGGGGTCCAGTCATGGTGAGACTCAGCTAATCTGGCTGATGGGGCCTGAGGATTGGAGCTGAGGATTGGAGTTCACCTCTGAGGATTGGGGTTCCCCCTGGGGATTGGGGTTCACCAAGGCCACTCTGGAGGGGCTGGGGAACCATGTTGGGATTTACATCAGGGTCTCTTCAGTTAAAGCCTGTACCTTTGCCTGCTAAACTATCATCCCAACCCCTGTTCTCAATCTTATTATGAAAAGAATTACTCTAAGGAATGAAAGCAAGGTCATGGGTGTCCATACTCATCACAGTATTATCCAGAGTATCCAAAAGGTGGACAGAAAGGTCAGTGAATGAGTGTGGAATGTGATAGCAAAATGGATGATCATTTAGCCTTGAAAATGAAGACAGTTGGGCACAGGCTCTCTGTGGTGCTCCGTGCTGAGGGGGAGAGGCAGACACAGAGAGCAAGGCACACTAGGCCTGTACCGGGTACCTGGAGTGGCCAAGCTCACAGACGCTGCCAGGGGCTGCATTGGGGAGGAGGATTTTATCAGTGAGAAATGTGGGTGAGGGGCTGGAGAATAAGGTGAGAAGTGCCATGAACTGTGAACTTGGACTGTTAAGTGGGGAGAAAGCTTGGGTTTTGTCCCGTATTTGCAGCTGGCTGGCTGTGTGGACTGAGTTAGGGAGGCATTGGAAAGATGAGGAAGGGATTCATAATTAGAGGACAAGGCTCCAGGGTATGTGGAAACCCTTCTTTTGTTTGTTTGATTTTAGTTGGGCAACACATGGCAATGGTGAGGTATTATTCCCTGCTATACCCTCAGGAATCACCGCTGGCAGTGCTGAGGGGAAGATATGAGATGCTGAGACTGAACTTGGGTCATCCTTGTGCAAGGCAAACACCCTTCTTATCATACTATCGTTCCATTCCCGGAAATCCTTTTTAACCTTAAAACCCTTGTTAGCTTAGTTTGAGAATTAAAATCTCACACCACAGAAACTAGCACACATCAAAAAGAAGAGCAACTAGTGCTGGCATGGATGTGGGGGGGAAAGGGCCACTTTTTCGTTGTTGGTGGGAATGCCGACTGGTCCAGCCTTTTTGGAGAATAATATGGACATTTCTCAGAAAGCTAGAAATCGAGCTTCAATATGACCCAGGAATACAACTTCTGGGAATATATCCCAGGGGTCCAAAAACACACAGCAGTTCTGTGTTTATTGCAGCACTATTCACAATAGCCAGAATCTGAGAACAACCTGAGTGTCTGAGAACAGATGACTGGATAAAGAAACTATGGCACATCTACACAATGGAATACAACACAACTGTTAGGAAAATGAAGTAATAAAATTTACTTATAAATGGATGGGCATGGAGACTATCATACTAAGTGAAAAGATTGAGAAGGAGAAGGACAGATATAGATTGATTGCACTCATTTGTGGGATGTGAAAAAACATAATATGAAACTAACACCCAAGGACAGGAGGATTGGCTCACGGTTAGAAGCCTGCTTCAGATTCTTGGGGAAAGGGACCACTGTGATAAAGATAGTTGGAAATGATGACTCTGGGTAAAAAACTGCTTGATGAAAGTAGGGAACAAACATGATAACTTCTCAGTATCTGCATTGCAAACCAGAATTCCCAAAAGAAGAGAAAGAAAGAGAAAGAAGGAAAGTGCCTGGGAACATTGGCGGTGGGGAATGTGCCCTGTTGGAGGGGTGGGTTCTGGAACATTTTGCGGCTGCCATTCATGAACAGCTTTGTGACTGTGTACCTCACTGTGATTCAATTAAAAAAAGAAAGAATGTAGGGGTGGAGGGCTACTTTGGGTGGCTTACAAGGCCCCACTAGGCCGTTTCTTCTGTCCAGGTTTAGAGTGTGTTTGCCTAAGGGGACCCGGCAGACAGTTTGGGGAGAAGCCTCTTGTGCCTGCAAAGCTGGAAAAGTGACCTGAGTTTCAGATATACTTGCAGGCAGCTAACTCGCACAGGAGCCCAGGTCACTGGGTGGTAGTCTGATCGGGGAAGCCATTTGAAGCAGCTTCTCTTCCAGAGCTGTGCAGTATGTAACTGGTGGTCAGCTCAGTGGCACCCATACTTGAACAAAGGAAGCAAATGAGGGTTCTTGCAGACTCCCTGCAGGGCACTGCGAATGCACAGCTCACCAAATTGCCAAACAAATATTTCAACATGGGTAAGAAAGCAAAGGACAGTTTCTACGAAAAAACTCAGAAGGATCCTGGAAAATCAAGTAATTAAGTATCATGACAGTGGATGCATTTTATTTAAGGGAACAATGGGAAGGCTTCATGGGAGCTTCATGGGAATGATTTCTAACCTTTGAGAGAAGAACGACACAGTGTTCTTCAGCCAACTCAATAAAGAAGTTAGTGATGGACTTCACAGTTGAAATGCTCGGTCCTTCAGAGCAAGGCAGAGAGGAGGTGGGATTATTTCCCAGTGGCACAAAAATCATTCTGAAAAGGAGCCTTCGCCGTCTCTTTCCACTGAGACTTAAACCCTATTCCCAGAGAAGAGCAAAGGTCCAAGTCGGTGAGAAGTAGCAGGTGCAATGAGCTTGCGCTGGCTGCCTTTCTCCTTTCCTCTCTCCTAAGCACCAAAAGGCAGCAGCTGAGAAGAGAAGGGAGTGGAGCGCCCCTGAGGAACTTGTATTTCTCTGATTCCACTTGGCGGAAGCCAACAGCTA
The DNA here is from genome assembly GCF_027595985.1 of Sorex araneus. Classification (NCBI taxonomy): domain Eukaryota; kingdom Metazoa; phylum Chordata; class Mammalia; order Eulipotyphla; family Soricidae; genus Sorex; species Sorex araneus. The sequence continues at coordinate 112,901,438 of NC_073304.1, forward strand.
CTCAGAATGAAAAGCCCCCAGTTAAAGGCACAAAGAAGGAACTCACTTTTTTCTGGGCCATGTCTGATTAACCCTTGGAGCCACATGGCAAATTTTCTTTATTGCACCTTCTCACTGAGGAAGACTCGGAAATAAAGATCAAATAGGGAGTACTTGTGAGTGGTTGTTCTCACCTGGGGAAACCCAAGGAGCCCATCAATCCTTGTGCCCCAAGGAGGAGGTGCTGGGGCGAGCAGACCCATCTCCAGGACAGGCCCCTGTGTGTGTTGGGGGGTGGGGAGTGAGCGTCCTCCAGAGCTGGGCTGCATTAAAGTTGAGCACAGGATGCAACAACCTGTGTGTGTTTCTCACTCTGTTGCTCCTGGGCCAAAAAAAGGGTTCTTTCCCCTGCTGGTTCCCGACAGAGACTCCTGCACCCCCAAAATGATTTTGAGAATGCACAAGCTTTGTCTTTGCTTTGGGGAACCATGCCCTGCTGTGCTCAGGAGATCACTCCTGGCAAGGCTCAGGGGGTCCTATGGGGTGTTGGGGATGGAACCTGGGTCAGCCACATGCCAGGCAAGCACCCTACCCACTGTGCCATCTTTCCGGCCCCTCAGAAACTCATTTAAAGTTTTCTTTCTCATTGTTTTGAGGTTTGGGATGGATTCTTTTTAATTGTTGAAAAATCTATTTAAGAAAAAATCTTTAGGCCCTCTGGTGATCAATTACTCTGGGCAAAAGCCATGTGAAAGCCTTCTCGAACAGGCTGCTGAGTGGGTTCAGGTTCTAAAACAGACACAGAAGCACCAGCTCATGGGGCCAATACCTCAGCACAGAGAGTCTCCACCTTAGCCTTTTTGTTTTTAATTTATAAAATATTTATTTTTGTTGCTTTACAGGACTATTAATGGTTTCTCATGATGTAATTCCAATACCACCCACCACCAGTGTATCCATTGCCCTCCCCCAATCATTTCAACCCCCTCCCTAACACCTCCAACAACTCAATCCTCTGGGTCAGATCTCTCATCATGTTGGCTTTGGATCTTTGTTGTTAACTCACTGTGTATCTTTTTTTTTGGCGGCGGGGGGGGGAGACACAACCGGTGATGCTCAGGGGTTACTCCTGTCTCTGTGCTCAGGAATTACTCCTGGTAATTGGAGGACCATATGGGATGCTGGGGATTGAATTCAGATCGGCCACATGTGAGTGCCCTACACACTGTGTAACTACTCCAGCTCCTTGCTGTGCACCTTTGAGTACACCCTATGAGAGAGCTCAATCTGTGTCCGTCTCTTTCCTTCTGACCAATCTCCCTCAGCATGTCATCCTCCAGTTTCATCCATGTCTGCAAATGGCATGACTTTGTTCTTTCTTAGGGCTGTGTAGTATTCCATTGTGTATGTCACTTGTCATCCCATTGATCTTCGATTTGCTAGAGCAGGCACCAGTAATGTCTCCATTCATCCCTGTCGCGTGTTAGTATAGCCCAATGGTATCTGCTCGCTCCAGGAACATGAACAGCTTCAAACCGTTTGTTTAGGGTTTTGATGAAGAAGTCTGACCATCTCATAGGTGGGCAGCCACATGGGTTTTTGACATCCCGTGGAATCCAGTTGGTAACAGCTCTAGTCCAGTGGTCATCTCTAAATCGCATCATGTGTCCAGCCCATCTGATTTTTGACGCCTTGGCAAACAAGACAGCGTCCATGATTCTTGACCATCGACGGAGGTTGGAACTCCAGATTCTTTCTCACACTTGAGTGAGACGTGATACTCCACACATAGCTCTTTCTATTCCTCTTTGGGATACCCGAATAGCATTCTCATCCTGTTTGCATAGGGCCCAGGTCTCTGAGGCATATGTTAGTGCAGGAAGAATGGTGGAGTCAAAAAGATGTGCCTGGAGCTGGAGGTTCTTCATCCTCTTAACCTGTTGAGACTGAAGCGGTCATCGAAACCCTAGCCAAACAGGGCATTCAAACTCAGTACATCAAGATCCTTTGTGAGCTGTATTACGGGTTCACCACCAGAATCTCACCGTTCTACAAGGAAGTGATCTTTGATGTAAAGAGAGGGGTTCTGCAGCGTGATACCATTTCACCAAAACTCTTTGGTGCCACCCTCAAGAACATCATGTGATGACTAGAATGGGAAGAAATGGGAGTGAAGATAGATGGTTGGCAACTACACCACCTCCACTTCTCTGATGACATCGTTCTAATAACACCAAACATTAGACAAGCGGCACAAATGCTGGCTAACTTGGACCACGAGTGTGGAAAGGTTAGACCGCAGCTCAATCTCACCAAAACAATGTTCATGAAAACTGAACTAGTCCCTGACATTCCATTTGCTGTCAACAGAACGAATATTTCCGAATGCAGCAGCTATGTGTACCTGGGTTGAGAACGCAACATGAGGAATGACTTGGCGCCAAAACTGCACAGGAGGAAGAGAACAGCGTGGAACGTTTTCAAGAGCATCAAAGAAGTGTTTAGGAGAACGAAGAACCTCCACTGTGTATATAGATCACAACTATATTATCCAGTCATCAAGAATGGCCATTTCGGTTGTTTAGGTTGTTTCCATATCTTGGCTATTGACAACAACAACAATAAAAATCCAATCACCCCATTTATAAGTGGGGTGAGGAGATGAACAGACACTTCCCCGAAGAAGACATATGGACAGTCAACAGGCCTATATAAAAGTGCTCAGCATCACACATAATTAGAGAAATGCAAGTCAGACCAACAATGAGATACCATCTCACCCCCGTGAGAATGGCACATATCAGGAAATCTGGGAAAACCCGTGTTGGCAGGCTGTGGTGAGAAAGGAGCCTTCATCCACTGTGGACAGGAACAAAGTCGGATCCAAACTCTGTGGAAAACAGTATAGAACATTTCTCACAAAAATAGGAGCAGAATTTCCATAGGGTCAGGCAAAGCTGCTTTTTGGCATCTATCCCCCAACAGAACCATCCATTTGAAAGGACCCGTGAACACCCTCTTGATTCAAGAGGCGTGGAAACAGCCCAGGTGTTCTGTTTCAGTGAAGAGACTGCAGCTACCGTGAAAGCCTGTGCAGGCTTCTCTGTGGAAGCCAGCTCTGTGTTGGGAAGGTCTGCTCTGTGAAGGCACGAGAGCCAGGGCCACTGGAGGCCCATTCTGGAGACGTCCCTGGAGCCTCTGCTGTCCGAGTCTCTCCTCATCCCTGGAATCCTAGGCAGAAGCCTCACTTGGCAAGTCTGAGATTGCAACCCAGCTCCGAGGGGCGTGGCCCGATACCAGAGGTGTATGTGAGAGTAAGACATGGACGTGGACACAGTGATGGGAAGGTCCTCAGATGAGAGAGGTATGTTGAGGTCAGGGGAGCTCAGAATAGGGAGTGTTCTGCATCCAGTTCCTCAACGGAAGCTGATGAAAAGTATCAATTTCAGTCTCTCTTCCCAGTCAATTGAGCAACCAAGTTTTCTGTTGATGTGATGGTACTATGTGGGCATCCTTGATGGTTTTTTTTTTTTTTTTTTGGATTTTTGGGTCATACCCAGCAATGCTCAGGGCTGACTCCTGGCTCTGCACTCAGGAATCACTCCTGGCGGTGCTCAGAGGACCATATGGGATGCTGGGAATCGAACCCGGGTCGGCCGCGTGCAAGGCAAATGCCCTACCCGCTGTGCTATCACTCCAGCCCCTCTTAGTGTCCTTTTTGCCAATCCAATAGATCAGGACACCTACACTTGGTCTTCAGAGAATTTATTGTGAAGAAAGTACTGCCCTGACCACCGATTGGCACCTTGAATCAGGAAGACTCAGTGTGATCCGTGCAGACCACTGATCCAGAGTTGAAAGGTCAGCTCAACCTCTCTCCCCATTGCACAGACAGAAGAACCGAGGGCTCAAGAGTGGTGGCGCAATCCCAATGGACTTTCATCAAGAGCCTAATCTGGTCTCAGACAGACACAAACAGGATGACTGCCAGCAGCCAGCCTGCTTATCACTGGATTGCCGGGTTCCTGGAATTTCCAGGGATGCACCCATGTAAGTTGTCTGTCCAGTCATCCCTGCAAAAGATGATTTCATACGGGCATTCCAGTCACCCCGTGTAAACACGATTTCCCAGACTGCCCTCTCTCCCAGGGAGTGGTCCTGACTTCTGATTTGGAAATGGTGGTTACGGTAACATTATACCCTCTAATCACATTAACCCAGAGCCTGTGGAGGCTGTGTCAACACGGTGTGGCGTGGCTGGGAGGCTCACCAGCCAGGAAAACACGACAGAGGACCCCGGCCCACCCTGAACCTGCCCAGCCCCAGGACCTCCTAGAGGAGAGGAGAACTCTGCTGCCCTTCAGGAGACGATTAGAGTCATCTTAAGGAAAGCCAAATTAGAGAGAACGAGCCTCCGTGGACTCAGGGCTTCTTCCCTCCCAACATCCCTTATGTTCCTCATAATGGATCCTTTCTTTAAACATTACACCCCTCAATTAGCTCATAATTGCTGTCCATGCCATATGAATTATGCATCGTGTGATGCAAATCCAGGTTCCCTGGCACTGGACAAATCACAAGCTGTTGAAGAAGCTGGAGTAATTACCAAAACAATCCCAGGAGACCTGGAGAAAATGAGCATTATCTGGTCGACAGGCCTTGCTTCTGCCCTGCTTGTCCGACTTGCAACCCGGATCTCCCTCCACCTCTTTTGGCTGTAATAAATAGTTGCTGGGTTTCGAGCAAATGGACATGGGGCCAAGACATGTGCTGCTGTGACCACACGTAAGCATTGGTATCCTCACCAGTCTGCAAGCCAATGGCGACTGTTTTATACATCACGTGGCTTTTCATGAAATACTCTCTTGTTCAAGACTTTTTGGTTTCATGTGCTGAGGCTCACCTTTGTGATAGAAAGAGAAGAGAGCTTATTTAAGCAAGTGGCAAATGTTAGACCAAGAATTGCTGTATATGTATATATATATATATACAAGGACAAAAAGGCCACTTTGGAAGCACTCAATGCATTAATTACCAGACAAATTCACTGTCACTGTCATCCTGTTGCTCATTGATTTGCTCGAGGGGGCCCCAGTAATGTCTCCATTATGAGACTTCTTGTTGTTACTGTTTTTGGCATATTGTATACGCCACGGGTAGCTTGCCAGGCTCTGCTGTGTGGGCGAGATACTCTCAGTAGCTTGCTGGGCTCTCTGAGAGGGGCAGAGAAATCGAACCCGGGTCAGTCTCGTGAAAGGCGAATGCTCTACCCACTGCACTATAGCTCCAGCGCACCAGACAAATTACATTTATCAAAACAACTTTTTGAGGAATTCAAAGGGAGAGTTGGTATATATATATACACACATATATATACATATACATATGTATGTATACATATGTATATGTATATATTCACAACATGAAAATTGCATTTTTCCCACATATTCAAATTTATATAGCACAGAAGGTAGGGCATTTGCCTTGCACGCAGCTGACCTGGGTTTGATTCCTCTGTCCTGGAGAGCCCAGCAAGCTACCGAGAGTATCCCGCCCACACAGCAGCTCCCCGTAGTATATACGATATGCCAAAAACAGTAACAAGTCTCACAATGGAGACGTTACTGGTGCCCGCTCGAGCAAATCTATGAACAATGGGAGGACAGTGCTACATTCAAATTTATGCCCACGGCTTCTCAACAGTCTATCCTTTTATATAGTTATCTCAAATCTGTAGCAAACCTACATGTACGTGTGTGTGTGTGTGTGTGTGTGTGTTTGTGAGTGTGTGTTTAATGGCTAGATAAGGATGATTCTGACCTTTCTTTTTTTTTTCTTTTGGGGTCACACCTGGCTCTGTGCTCAGGAGTTACTCCTGGCTGTGCTTGGGGGACCATATAGAATGCCACTGATGGATCCCGGGTCTGCCACATGCATGGCTAATGCCCTTCCCACTGTACTATCACTCTGACCCCTGCTTCTGATATTTCTTTCATACCATTTCTAGATTTTAATTCTGGGGGTAGCTCAGCACTGTGATGAGACCTGTATCAGGCTGTTTCAGTAAGATAGATGTGATTTGAGTTTCTGAACTCCGTGCAATAAAACAGAATTATTCTCAGTTAAATTCATTCAGCTTCAGGAGGTAAATGTTTATCTTCTTTTTCTATGCAGTGTTTTTTTTTTTTTTGTAAATTATACATGGCCTTCCTTTCTTTGCCTCCTCATGTTTCACAGAAATAATGCAGTGCTAACTTCCGCTTCGTTTTTTAATTATTCGCTCATTTTCTTGATCATTTATTCATTCTTGACACATTGATTTGGGGCCTATGGCATGCCAACATATTGAGTTAGGAGTGGCTGCTGCTAAAGAGAAATACTGTGTGCTGTACATGGTAGCTTATAGGCTCCCGAGGACAGAGAATAGTGCCTGGGTGAAGGCATGATCTGTGCTTGGGACTCAGCAGAGTGAAGGACAACAGTCCAGCCTCACTGCTATGTCCCAGCTCTCACCACAGCCTGTCTCCTCATGTCTAAAATGGGAGGAAGTCACAGTACAAATTTGCTAGTGTCACCACATTTCTCTGCCACATTAGAGTCCACTGATCTCTTAAAGCATCAGGCATGTGAATCAGAATTTTCCCCCCAAATCAAAAGCAGACCTCATTACGAAGTTAGTACTGACCCATAGGAGCCCCCTGTAGAGAATTCAGAAGCCTCAGTTTACCCCTGCCTTCACCCAAGGAGAAGTCACTTGTCTTGTTTGATTCCTACTTTCTTCGTGGGACAAAAGATGAAGTTGAACAGGAAACCTTTCAGGAAGCTTTGAAGTTTCAAAGTCAGTGGTTTTATTTATAGGCAACAAATCAGAACCCCCTTTGGTCTTCCCACCCACGGGAATAGAATTGGGGTCAGGCCAGGCAGGGTAGGTGGCTTCTGGGCGGAGGTGATTGTGATGCTGGTATTGCCCAGGGGCTGGGAGCCAGGAAGCCGAGAGTGTGCTGCAGAGCTGGGGTCAGGGCCTGAGAGACAGACCAGCATCCCCCTGCAGGGTGAGCGAAAGCCTAACTAGAAGAGCGACTTCAAAGTTGATCGTGAAGGCGTTCAGTGGCTTGCTGGAGGGCCCAGGAAGAGGTGGCCTACTTTATAGTGTGGGAACTCACTCATCCATTCACCCGTTCCCTCAGCCAGCAAATGTTCCCGTGACTCGTAGTGTTTGGGTAGTGCCGTCTCCCTGGGCTCTGAGGGTGTGGACAGCCACGGCCTCTGGTCCCATGGAATGGGAAAAGCAGATATCAAGGAAAGAACACTCAAGGAGTTAATGATCGCACTGTTAAGTGTGCTCACAGGGTCTCCCCAGTGGTCCTGGGGCCATAAAGCAGACGGGATCAGTCAGGGACTCCATCCTGGAGGAGGTGACTTGAAGGTGGGCTGGGAGGGACATCGAGGAGCTGAGGAGGAGGAGGAGGAGTCGAGGATCTGTTTCCATAACTGACTGGCACTGAGGACCAGCCTTTTCATACGGACCTTGATGCTGCCCACTTAGACAGGGCCGGGCGGGGTCTCGGAAGGGCTCGTCAGAGCAGCCGCCGCCACCCCAGTCGTGTTTCCTGGAGGAGTGAAGCAGGCTCGGGGCTCCAGCTCTCCCTGGATGCAGTGCTCTAAGAGCCCTCGGATTCTCCTTCTACGCAGAAGCTGGATGTGAGTCCAACTCACCTGCCTCCCCCGTCCCGCCCGCTCGGCTGGCAGGCTGAGGTGGAGGGAGCCAGGGCTCCTCGTCCTGACATCCTCTGTCCTGTGTCGCGCTGTGCTGGACGTGGGTTGCCTGTTGGGACACAGCTGTGAAGGGCGAGGCGTGTGGGAGGCTCCGCCCTCCTGTTTCCCTCTGCAACAGACCAGCCCATCGCGCCCAGCCTCCCGTGCCTCCCGGTGCCCCGGGAGCCAAGAGCATCGCCTCAGCCAGAAGAGGACACAAGTTCTCCGTGAGGCGTGTGACGTCTACTCCCCCAGCAGGAGCAGAGCCTCTCATTTCTCAGGGAGAGCACTGGCAAACGGTGCCGGGGCGGGCAGGGGCGTGGAGTCACTGCTGGAGGAGCTGGGAGACATTCCAGACCAGGGACAGTCACCCATCTTCCCGGACACTAGCGAGCGCCTACTGGGTGCTGGCCCCTGCTCACCCTCTCAGCACCTCAGCTCCAGCCAGTGCCAGCTTCTCTCTGAACGCCAGTCGCCCGTCCCGGGCTTTGTGTCGGCTCTCTCTTCCAGCCTCTCTTTCTTCCTTTCTTCCTTTCTTTCTTCCTTTCTTAAGCCACCAACAAAACTCTGACCTCCCCCTGCGCACACAATGCCGGCGTCACTCATGCATTAACAACCGCCGGGCCCCAAAGGTCGTTTCTATGACAACCCCGGGTCCTTAATGACCCTGGCAGGCCAATGATTTTGTTTTGTTTGAGAGTGAAGGAATAATAAGTCAGGCCCACTCGCCGGCGCTCGCCCGCTCCCCTGCGCCCCCTCTGCCGCCTGAGCTGATACACTGTTCATTATCTGGCTGCTGCATCAGCCCCAGAGACGGCTGAGGCAGGGGCGGCAGCCAGCACTGAAAGACAGAGCTGGGCTGGCAGACAAAGAGCTGTAAAGGACCAGTGAGCGCCACACTGGCCTGCCAGGGCTCCATTAATCCCAGCCCCGTCTGACCCACCAGGGAGTGTCAGGCTCCCCAGACCTTCGAGTCAAACGCGCCCCGGTGAGCCCCAAACCACCGCTCTCTTCTGACACAGAGCTACGCATAGGGGGTCTTGTCTGGAGGTTTCTCTCCCCACAAGCCTGCCCAGGTTTTGCTCAGCGTTGCAGCGCCCGTCCCGGGGGGGAGGACGGTTTGTTTTAAGGATGGGGCGGGCGAGAGATTACCTACAGCACACCAGCTTCCTCCTGGTCCTCAGTCTTGTGGAAGGCTGTTCCCCCCACCCGAACGCAAACAAAAGAGGGCCACATGGCACCCGCTGACTCCCGTCCGTCCTCTGTCCCAGGTGGACAGCCCTCTGGCCTCGCCCATCCGTTTCTCTGCCTCGACCCCCGAGACACTTTCCGGGGAGGACGCTTTGGCTGTGTTCTGGTCTCGGGGCCAATGGGCTTGCAGCTTGTCACATTAATTTTCAGAGATGGTGCTCAGCGGCTCGGGACGCTGTGAGCAGACACTTGGAATTATTTTTGTTGTGTGTGCACGGTTGAAATCCCCGAGAATAAGTCATTATCCTCTAAAAAAAAAAAAATTTGTTCCTACTGGCTGCCTGCTGGCCCAATCAGCTGACTCATTTTCCACGCTTTCCCTCAAGTAATTAGCGTTTTCATTTTTCCCAACCTGCCTATTAGATAAACTCCGGATCTCATTCGGCTGAAGCACATTTTTGTGAGTTGACGAGCTGCAGCATCTCCCCAAGAAACAAAGGGAGGAATCTGGAGTAGGGCGCAGAGAGGTGCGTGCTCGGCTCTCTCTGACTGTCGCTCCACCCCAGGATGGGGAAGAGGCGAGCGCGGTCACAGGTGGGGTGCCCGAGGGTGGGCCCCAGCCTCCCGGGTCCCTTCTCTGCCTGATGCTGGGGGAGGAGCAGTCACAGGTCTCGGGCATGTACAAACTGAGCGGGCAGAAGGCAGGGGCTGGGCTCCAGGGGAGCAAACCTGACTCTCCGCTTGCACACTTCAGCTTTCCCTCTGCCGAGTGACGGGCTGGCTGAGGTCGGGGACAGGAAGCTCCCTGTTCACAGGCCAGGAAAGAGTGGACCCTGTCACATGGGTGCCAGCAGTGATGCAGCAAGAGTGGAAAGGTGGGGCTCCAGGTGCGTTGAGCCGGTCACTTTAAATCCCGCCCATGGAACAGGTAGCCAATGGAGATGGATCTCGGGTGGCTAGGGGTGAGAGGAGATGGGAGCTGCGGCAGATCAAAGAAAGTCTCCTAGTCCCTCTCTGTGTCTCCTCTGCCTGCCTGCCTGTCTGTCTGTCTGTCTGTCTGTCTGTCTGTCTCTGTCTTCCCTCTGCAGGTGCCTGAGCAGACTGCAGGACCAAGCAGGGCCTGTGCACCGGGACAGATGCTAAATACAGACAGGCCCTACAGTCTCCGATGGGGCTGAACACAGACGGGGCTCAGATGCCCAGGGAAGCTCAGGGCCAGGCAGGGCTCGGATGCCCGGGCAGAGACAAGGTTCTGGGCACAGGAGTCTCACCCATGCGCTCCATGCATGCGGCCAGAGACAAGGAAAGCCAAGACAAGAAAGACATCAGGGAACCAGTGGGGTACAGGCCAGGAAAGGCCCAGACTCTGGATCCCAGACTGAAAGGCATACATGGGACAGAGAGTGGGGTGGGGATGGTTCCAGGACACTAGGCACAGGACAGGGCGGGACGGACGGCTGATGATGTACGTGAAGGGAGGGATGCAGGCCCTGTAGTTGAACTGTGTGATAAACTCTGACTTCTTACTCTTCCGAGTTTTTTGTTTTGAGGTCATGACATTTGCATATAAGTGGATCAGCATGGAAAGTATCATGCTAAGTGAAATGAGTCAGAAAGAGAGAGACAGACATAGAAAGATTGCACTCATCTGTGGAATATAGAATAATAGACTATAAGACTAACACCCAAGAATAGTAGAAATAAGTACCAGGAGGTTGTCTCCATGGCTTGGAGGCTGGTCTCTCATTCTGGGTAACTCAGGGAAGGGAACCACCAAGTAAAATGTGGTTGGAGGTCATGCGGGAGAAGGGTGATGCATGCCGAATATAGACTAGAGACTGAACACAATGGCCACTCAACACCTTTATTGCAAACCACAACACATAATCAGAGAGAGAGAGATCAAAAGGGAATACCCTGCCATAGTGGCAGTGTGAGGTGGGGGGAGACAGGACTGGGGAGGGTGGGAGAGATGCTAGGTTTACTGGTGGTAGAGAATGGGCACTGGTGAAGGGATGGGTTCTCAAACTTTGTATGGGGGAAACATGAGCACAAAAATGTATAAATCTGTAACTGTACCCTCACATTGATTCACAAATTAAAAATAAATAATAAAAAAATTTTAATTTTATTTTATAAAGTAGTTAACAATATTTGATTACACTTAATATTACATTTAATATTCAAACACCAATCTCACCTCCATTACACCTTCCCACCACCATATTTCGAATGTTTCCCTCCTGAACCCTAAACCCTGCCCCCAAAGCAGAACTGAAATAACTTATTTTATATTGTTTATGAGTAATCTGCTGAAGATGATCCAAAACAGGTTTCTTAGAGGAAAGTGTGTGAAGATAGTTGTATTTCACCCTGGAGCTACTGAGCCCTTCTATAAGAGATCACTAGCATGTGGTTGAAGGTTGCGCCTTGTGTATTTGTATATATCTCCCAAGTTTTGTATGCAAATCTTCACCGTGCAGGGCAGTCTCCTTTCCCGCCAGTGGTGGCATCAGGGCTCCAGTGGTGCAGGATGGCCGGCATGGCATAGCCATCTGAAGGCTCCAGGGGACACAGAACTCGGGGCTCTTCTTGGAGTGTAAAACCTTCCTTTGTGGACTGCTGTCTACTTGTTCTACCTATTCAGAGCCTTGTGCTGATCGAGGAAGACATGCTTGCTGAAATGTACAGGCTGGGAACCCCATTTTGCACGCGCTGCTCTAGACCTTTGTTGTAAGTGTGGTAGGGTCAAGGATCTCGGCATAGCTAGGAGCCCTTGGGAATGAAGGACTTCAGGCCAGGTGCAGAGCTTTGTCACACACTGGTGATCCAAAGCACCAGTGGCCAGGAAGTCCTCGTGATCTGAGGTTCTGGTGATCCAGAGCATTTGTTTAGAAGCACTGGTAATCGAGAAATCTGGAAGCAAATGAAAGTTTCAGGTAAACATGATGAGTGTTTGATGAGTCTCCATGTCCTCTGAAGTGGGCGTCCAGCTCTCCTTCCCTGGACAGTCCGCACTCTCTCCCTGCTTGCATAGTTGCTCTCTGTACCTCCTGAGAATGCTCATTGAAGCGCAACAGCCTAGAATTGTGCCCACAAAGGGGACAGGAGATGAAAGTGTGTGTGTCCATCCCACCCACCCAGGGCACCATCTAAGACAGACAGACGGCTAGTTTGTCTTCTCCAGGGTTTGGGGTGGTTCAGTCATTACTTACATTATTTATTATATTACAAATATATTTCTATATATTTTGAGTTTTTATTGTCAGCCATTGGCACATGTGACCACTGTTCTTTCCACCGCAGACTGCCATAGCTGACAACCTGATCTTTTATCCCTCATGCTCAAACCCCTTCCCAGTCTTGTTTTCCTTCTTCCTTCTGGGTCTCCCCGGGATTCTCTGTGTGCACAGAGTTCCCCTAACACAGAGACCTCAGTCCACTTCATTAACCCTCAGATCTGAGACAGCCCTTCCCGCCTACCTGCTCCAGTGACATCTGGCTCACAGGATCTGGTGGAAAGAAGGACTTGGTTCCAGAACGCCTTCTGCTTATCACTTTGGCAAACTCAGGCCCCAATAAGGAAAGAGCCAGGCTCCACTCTCTGGTTGGACCCACTCAGCTGACAAGTTCTCAAGCTCAAGGTGACACTGTTCCAGGAGGAAGTGACCTGGAAACAGACAATCAGCAATATGGTTTTACGGATGCAATTTGCTTCCAGCACTTGATTATAATTAACGTTGGTTCCTGCCTTTCTCTCATCGACATCCAACAGCTGAGAAATTCAGTGGACAGCCCTGTGGTACCCACCACTGGGGTCCTCGTGAACTCCTGCTATACTCGTGCCAGAGGTCAAGTGTGCACTGGCTCCACCCTCTCTGAGACCTCCAGTCAGCACTGCTGAAGGCTCAGCATGAAACGAAATCCTGCACGTATGCCATGAGCATCGAGGGTCAGGAATTGCCCCCAGGAAACCCGCAGTATATACCTGGGCCTTCAGAGATCTTCACACACCAGAAGCCAATGTCCCCCACACTCCAGATATGTGGAAAGTGTGCTCCTACTGGCCACTGAATCTGGAGCATTTCCTGTAGCTGCAATGCTTCCCCACTATAGACATCTCCTGAATCTCATGCTTTCAAGTATTCGGGCCTGCACCTCTTGGCCAGACTCGCTTTCCCACCAGGGTGGACCTTCCTTCCTCACAGGTTCAAGCTCATTATGGGCAGCCTCAGTGCGGTCTGCTGAACTGCCGCCCTCCACATAGCAGAGAGGGGGTTTGGACAGTGCAGATGCATTTCCTCAGTGTGGGGGAGGCTAGAAATCCGAAATCAAGGTCCCATCCCATTTGTTTTCTGGTGATGGGAGAGAGACAGAGACAGAGAGAGAGGAAGACACAGACAGACAGACAGACGACAGACACAGAGAGAGAGAGAGAGAGAGAGAGAGAGAGAGAGAGAGAGAGAGAGAGAGAGAGAGAGAGAGAGAGAGAGAGAGAGAGAGAGAGTCTGCTCTGGAATCTTCTCTTACAAGGATGCTACTAACCCTATAGGACACACATGTCACCTATGATGGCATTTCATTACTGTGTCGCCCCTGACAGCATTTTATCTATATGACTCCCGGACTCCCCACTTGCAAATACCATCATACTGGGTTCAGGCCTCCCCCGATGAATACAGGAGGAATTAACATTCTGTCCAACCAGGTATCTGGTGTTGGCCCTCACCCTTGCATTGCCACACCAGAGCCCTGGCTTCCCACGACTTCAGGGCTGTCCCCGCCGTGATGCTGGGATCGGATGGTACCATCTTTGTCGTAGATGCTTTGCAAATATTTGTTGGAGAAGTTTGTAAACAAGCTCTTCACCCCCCTTTCAAGTCATCATAATGCAGTGGTCACAGAGATGCTCTGGGGTACTTTCCTCCACATGGTTCTTTGCCTGCCCCCGCCCCCCCACGCCGACACACACAACTCCAGCATACAGGATTTAGCTCATTCCTAACTTTTCCCTTGGGAACTCCAAGTAAAGCAGCGGCTCTTGCCAGCCGTGTTCTGACTGCACAATGTGGCACACTGCCTTTGTGCCTCATTCCCCAGGAAAGGGCCTGAAGTGTTCTTCATCCCTACGGATCCAGCACACAGCTTCTTGCTAGACAGCTCTCGAGTCTTCATTTAAATGGTTGTTGGAAGAAGACATGAATAAAAAGCAGGAATGTTAAGAAAAATTGTTATTATTTCTATAACTTTCCTGAAACTGTCTTTTAAAAGAAAATTTATTATGATAGTTCAATAGTTTACCTGTTTTAATAGGGTTTTCCCATTTCTGATCCCACAGCAATGAAGAAGTCGGTGTATAGAGAAGCCCAAAGAAGGAAATCAGAGATCCGCATTAACTTACGGCAGGAAATCTTCAAGTAGTTACTCTTTGCATTCAGGAGCAAGATGTTACAAAACCATCTGCAAATCTCCATTCCACTCATTCCAGTGGAACGTGTAGCTCCATGCAGGAGAAGGCAAGTACAACAGAAGGGATCATCAGAACTGCAACTCTACCAACAGTAACAATGGTGGCACTGTTAGCATTTGGCTCCCAGCGATCATAAAGGTCAGAATTAATACTTAGGCTGTGAAGTTAAAGAAGCAGAGACTCAAAGCGATCTAATAACTTTCCCAAGAACATCAAGCTCGTAAACAGCTCAGGTGATTGACCTTCCTCATTGCCTAGGAGGTAGAATTTGTGGGCCTGAAAGGAAGGCAGTCCCAGACAGAGTAGGATGTCATTTTATAAATGACACACATGGGATTGACCCCAGTATCTGATCTAAGAACTTGAGCTAGTAAACATATTCAGTATCAGTTGGCAAAGGTTTCAGCCATTGCTTTTACAAACTAAGATGATTGAAGTGGTGAGTTTGGAAGTGTTATCAGACTCAAGTTTATCTCCCCCCAACTGGAACTTCCTAAGGACAGTATTCTGTCTTCATTATTTTGGGGAGGAGGGGTGAGCACAAGTGTTCAGGGATTACCTGGCTCTGTGCTCAGAGACCACTCCTGGTGGGCTGGGGGGACCGTATGGTGGGCAGGGGACCAAGCCCCAGCAAGGGATTCTATCTTGTCCGTCTTCCTTCATCTCACAGCCGAAACAGGATTGCTCCAACACACAGCACAGGCTCAGGAAGAGCCTGTTCAGCCTCCAAGGCACCCCCCCCCCCCCCCCCGCTATCATTCCATCACTCAGCTCCTCAGGGCACACTTCGTTTCCTCATCACTCACTCTTGACTCTTGTTCCTTTTTCTCTCCAGGCTCTTCAAATTCTGCTTTTCCCCGTGATTCTCTTGGGTCCTTCCGTTTGACTCCTGCACCCGGAAATGTGTGCCCTGGAACGTGTTTTCCCCCCACTTCCTCCTCCTTTCCTCTTTAGTAGTAAACATCCTACAACGGTCTCTGAAGTAACCCTCCACCCCACCTCCCTGGGGAATCATTTACCACTTGGGTGCCAGGAACCAAATGCAATTTCTTATTAGCATGCAGTTCAACATGTTAAAGTGCCTGTTTTTCACCTAATTTAAGACCTTGTGATGGTTTGGTCAATGGGCAGAGACCCCTAATTATCACCCACCTTGCCCCTCTACCCCCAAATCCTATGGGAGTGGAATGCTTCTCATGGACCCGGCTGGCCAGAAACTGCTCTCCCAGTCTTGCTTACTGGCCACAGGACAGGCCTGACCCATGAGCTGTTTGTGGAAGGCCGTGGACCTTAGTATCATTCTTAGAGAGAGCCAGGGCACATGCTCACCCCCCTGCCCCCACCACCATTTTCTCTCTTCTGAGAGAGACATTCCACCCTGAACGATGGTGCCATTATAGAAATGGCATTATAGAAATGGCAAGGTGGGAATCTGGAACTTTCCCTGGCCAGTGGCCAAGCGTGGTGACAGACCAGCCCCTGGATTTGCCTTCCTGAATTTTTTATACCCCCAGTAAGCAAGCTTGTCTCTTGTTCAGGCCACAAAACTCTTCTTTCCCCAGAAGAGTCACTTTTCTCATTCACTTGCAGGGAGAATGCAGAGCCAGCGCCCGGTTTGGAGAAGCTGAGAGATGAGCGTCCTCAGGGAACCAAGGGAGCATCTGCTCATGGGCCCCCCGCCTGGTCTGCCCTCATTGCATCTGCGGGACCCTCTCTACTCTGGGTCCCGGCTAGGTGGTTACATCTGCAGGGGGGTTCTTCACCTGTGACCATGCAGAGTGGACACTTTAGGTGGCCATCCTCCCTGCCTCCGTGGCTAACTCCTCTTTTCTCCCACTCAGCGTTCTGTCTGCTAGAATAAAGGACCCTCCTTCTGCCGCATAGAAGCCCCTCTTTCCTCCTGCCACTCTCCCCAACTGCAGCCCGTCTGCATTATTACCGCAGAGCAAAGGGTTCTGCGCTTCGTAATCTGTAATATCTTTAATGAAGCAATTTTCAGGGTAAATGCAATAGATAAAGGGCTCCCCAAGGGGCAGTAAAAAAAATTAGACCCCCCCAGCCTCCAAACCAAAGCAGACTGAAAACTGCTCCAAGTCCAGAGTAGTGACCAAAGCTCCTGCCAAGGGTGTGGCCCAGCACAGCAGCGAGCACCCAGCAGGTCCCCTGGCACAGGGTCACATCTGGACGCCAAGTAGACGCTGCTCCCATGTCATCCTCTCGGGCAAAACTGTCGCCCCCCCCTTTCTAATATAAAGCTTATATTAGCTTTAGCCTGTAGTTTGTTATGTAAAATGTTCCACATGACAGCTCAGCTTTGCCCTAATTCTCCCATTTCCTGCAACCTCTTAAAGATCTTTCTTAATGTCCTTGCTCTGTAATCCATTAATTTCTATTTTATGAGCGCAGACTTCCCGCGATATGTCGCTGCTACTAACCTTTCTTTCTTCTTTCTCCGTCTCCCCCCGCCCCCGCCCCTGCTTCACATCCTTGCTCGTCAGGCCTTTCTCCACACTTGATGAAAATCTCTCTAGCTTTAAATCTGTTGCCCAATATTTCACCCTGCGTGCAAAGGAAAATCAGATGGTCACAGTGACATTCTGAGAAACAAAAGCACAAAAATGACTCTCCAGGCTGCAGAGTGAGAGCTAGGTCAAAATCCCCCTGCACCCCCCGCTCGTCCGCCCTCTCTCCCGTGGACTCTGTCACCAACTCCTTCCTAGATCTCAGCATTGACAACTCACCTCCAGTACAAGAGCCCCCACCTCCTCTCCTTCCCTAAGCAAGACACACTTTGAAATCACAGATCGTGCCTTTTAGTTCCGCCCTTGGGACTAATTCCTGGCACATAGTAGATTCTGCATAAATATAAAATGATCATGTACTATGAGACCCTCCTACTTTCTCTTTCTTAAAGTTAATGATTTTGTGATCACAAAGTCTCAAGGTGGAAAACTGGACTTCGTGGAAATGAAAAGTGTCTCATTCTGAAGAGGCAGGCACAGGGACAAGAATACAGAAGCCCAGAGACTCAGAGGCAGAAAAGACTTATGTCTGAATATTTAAAGAATTTTAAAAAATTAATACTAAAAAAGTAATATAATTAAAAATGGGCAAAATGTTTGAATAAATACTTTATGAAAGACGATGGATGAGTGGAAGTAAGCGTATGGAAATGTTCTCATCAGGACCGTACAAGTTGAACATAAGTAGAAAGGTGAAAGCTGAAAAGAATGAACACAACAAGTGTTGGTGAGATGGGTAGGAAGAAACAAGGCCAATGGCCATGGAAAAGAGAACAAACACTTTGGAGTGATTAAGTTTCTTTGAAAGCAAACAATACAAATGATTCATCAACTAATACAGCAGGGAGGGCATTAGCCTTGAACACAACCAACCCGGGTTTGATCCCCAGGACCCCTGTATGGTCTCATGAGTCTTCCAGGAGTGACCCCTGAATGCAGAGCAAAGAGTAAGCCCTGAGCATCACTGGGGTGACCCCCCAAACCAAACCAAACAACAGAACCAGTTGATTTAAATGTAAATCTCATCCAAAAGCATTCTCAAAAGAAACATTCAGAATACTGTTTCACTACATGTTTAGGACCCCTGGTCCAGTCGGGCTGACAGGCAAAATTATACACCGTATGGACCGGACATGCAGAAGAGTGATTCGGGATGCAATAACATTTGGCTAGGCAAAGGAAAAAATATGTCCTTAAACACCACAGAACTTCTCACGCTGACATAATTTTTCAGGGTATAATTTAATTTTGGGGTTTGGAGTCACACCTGGAGGAGCTCAGGGTCTCCTGGCTCTGTGCTGGGAAACCCCAGGCCTCTTGTGGCCACACGTGAGCTCAGCCCATGGAACTATCACTCAGGCTCTTCACATTCTCCAAACCAGACTCCCGCAGTCCACCTAATTCTAGTCACTAAAGTGCAAGCAAAATCCATTTCTGAACATGGGGATTATGGGCTAGTTCCGCTCTTTTCTCATGCACGTGTGACATCATTTTCCTTTAAGCTCTTGTGCCAACACATGTGTTTAAACAGGATGGTTCTCACATGGTCTGTTCTGTTACCAGCAAAGGCTAAAATCACGCAATGTGCAGGGCAGCACCTCATTTGTTTGAATGATGTTTCCACATGCTTAAGCTAAACTGTTATCTGCCAGAGTTTGGCTGGGAATGTTCTTATCTTGTTTTATAAATGCTTTCAATATTTTTGAGATTTAAGAAAACTCGTTGCAAATTTAAAAAATGATGTATTAAATACTGAGCATGTATCAGTTATTTCTAGAAGACACTCTGCCCTGTGACGCCGCCCATAATTAATTCCTTCTCAAGTCCTGTTTACAAATAACCATCGCTTTGGTAGCTGCGGGCTGTCACTCTTGCAGAATCCACAGGGATGCTAGCTTTTGTCTTTGCACAGCAAGTATGTGTCTGAGACCTCAGGAAGAGACTGTCCCCTCTGGGGCCTTAAGCAAGGGCTTTATGACAACTGTTCCTCCGCTGGGCCCTCTTGCCTTGCAGAGTCTGTGCATCTCAGCACTGCTGACATTTTATGCCGGAAAATTCCTGGCTGTGAAGCTCTTCTGCATCCCAGAGGCAGTTTGCCTGCATCCTTGGCCTCTACCCACTAGATTCCGTGGTCCTCATGGTGACCCCAGGAAAGGTCATTTAGGTATTGGTCCAAGGTGCTCCAAGGGCAAAGTCAGGCCCTGGAGAGCCAATGGTGCGGGTCGCCACCAGCATCCCCACCTTTACACCCTCATCAGCTCACGTCACGGAGCCACAGATTTTCTCTGTGTGTGAGCTGCTTGGCTGGGTGTGGCTGGGGGGAAGGCCGGGGCCACTACTCACCCCTCAGAGCACCCACACTCAGTCTTGTGCCCTCGCCACTACTGTTGTTAGTGCCAAGGTGGGTGGATTTGGAGCTGAATTCTTGCGTGTCACGTGAGGGATGTGCAGACAAACATAGGTGACTAATGGGTCCCGGCCTCTTCTTTACCCATGAGCTGGTGTCTCACTGTCCCCAGATGCCAATGCAGATAACCACGTCCACGTCCTGGTCCTGTCCCTCACTCTCTGCCTGGTCTTGTCCCCACACCACGCTCTGCCCAGTGACACTCTGCTAGTCTGAGATCTGTAGCTGACACTCTGTCACCGGTGCCAGGTGTGACCTGCCGGTTACTATCGCCTCCCCTACATCCCTTTACCTGTCCTGAGAGGAGACCTTCCTGGGGGGCAAGAGTTATGCCATCAAATGTTCTGCCACTTTGGCGGGCGAGATTTAAAATGACCAGTTAAATGAACTCGCCTCCCTGAGGCCCTTCTTCCCTCCCTCCATCACACAGAGACACTGTGCCCCACTCCTGTGGCCCGTTCAAACCTGCCACACAGCTAGGCAGCAGGCCTGGGCACTGGTTTCAGGGACCTCATCCCCAGGCCCCTGAGGGCAGCTGACACAGAGCTTCCAGACCTCTCTGCCTGCTTCTTGTTTGTGTCCTCTGCAAACGCTCCCCCTCTGGGGCTCATGGCCATCAGCCCTCTGCACTGGTGGTCACTCTTGGCACAGGCCTCTGGGCAAAAGCCAGTGGGGAGCGAGCAGCCCCAAGTGACGAGGAGGGACCTGGGCCATTGTGTCTCTTCCCACTCGCAGCTGGAGGGACCCTCACCCCAAGGCTGTAGGAGCCACCATGCTGGGCGGCATTGCCCCGCGCACACCCACCTCTCTCTGGCCAGCTGCTCATCCCCAGGACCCTGCAGAGGCCTGAGGGACCCCACTCTGCTCTCCTGCACGCGAGGCCTGGCAGGCAGGGCCCGGCCCAGCCTCACCCCTGCTCTCTGAGGCAGGGAAGCACAGCTCCTCCTGATGCCTTGCCTTGAGAGGGCCTCTTGCTTCAGCCTGCGGTGTCCAGGACTGACTCCTCGCAGGAACCAAATCTTTCCCACGTTTCAGAACTCTCTCTCTCACTGTGGGTCACACCCGGAGGGGCGGTCAAGGCACGGCTGGGCCTGACGGGCACAGCACGTCTGAGCGCTCAGCTTCACACGTGCCTGGCAGGAAGCTAGGCCCGGCTTCTAGAGTGTCTGATCAGAAGGAAACCCAAGTTAGGATGTTCTTGGCACTTGGCCCTTGATTAAGCTGTTTGCTCTTCACCTGACTGACACTGTCCCATTCCTACATCCCGGAGGTCCCCACAAACACCAGCAATAGTGATCCCTGAGCACAGAGCCTGGAGAAAGCCTTGGGCACTGCCAGGTGTGGCCCCCAAACTCACAAAAATATAGATGCTAGAGAGGAAAGTGAGAGCAAGGAGAAGCACTTGGCCCCTGTCTTCGGCCCCCACATGTCCTATCACAATGCAGCCATCCCTGTGATAGAGCAACAGGACAAGGTTAAGGTGTCTGATTTGCAAGTGACCCCAGTTCGACCCCCAGCTCCACATAAGGTTCCCTGAGCACAGAGCCAGGAGTACAGCCAGAACACAGTCCTGTGTGGTCCCCAAACAAAACAAAAATATGTGTGTCTCTGAACCCCTAAACAGTGTGCTTCCATTTTCAGGGTACAGGCATTCATGCCTTTCGTCAGATTTATCCCTGGCAAAAGGACATACTTTTATATTTAATATTTTATGTTATTATGATGTTACTTTCTAAATTAATTTTTTGCATTTATTGCTACTATTACAAAATTTTCTACATAGAATGTCATTTCATTTATGAATAATAATCCAGCTCACTTAAAAAAAGAAGTAAAAAGAACCCTGCAAGCCAGAGAGACCGAGCGGTAAGGCACTTGCTCTGCGCATGGCCTCCTCAGCAGAGCGGGTGCGAGGCCTGGCTGTGCATCAGGTGCCCTGAGCACCCCTCAGTGCTGCTCCTGGGCACAGAGCCAGGAGAGGCCTCAGGCGTGAATAGGACTCCTTGAAAAAGCTCACAAAAATAAAAAGCAATCCTTTGCAGCTGCCTCCCAGTGTGCTCCCAGTGTGGCTGAAGACAAAGCGTGCTGGGAGCAGCCGGCCACAGCCACGCCCCCCTATCCATGCCTTCCCGGCCCATGATGGGCCGGAGCCACGACACCGGCAGCCAGTTTGCTGACAGGCCCACCTGCCCTGCCTCTGACTCTAGAGAAGCGCGTCTTCTGATTTGTTTGTTTTGTTTTGTTTTGGGGTCAGACCCAGTGGTGCTCAGGGCTTACTCCTGACTCTGTGCTCGGGGAGCACTCCTAAAAGGGCTCGGGGGACCTGTGGAGTTAGAGCAAATGCCTCCCCTGCACTATCGCTCCCGCCCCAAGGCACATGATCAAAAGTGGAAAAGTGGAAAAGAGAAAGTTCTGGGGAAAAATAAAAGCAGTAGCAAGAAGGCAGGGGTGGGCTCCCACACTGCCCTTGGTCTCGCTGTTACCTTTCTCACAAATTGATCGTTTATCTCCCCACCTACCCGTCCGTGTCTCAGCTCTCTCTCGTCCGGTTAGCTTTCCCCTACCTCTTCAGCTTTTCCAGATATTACTTACATAGAGCCATCTGCACACAGAATTTATATTTTCTCGATTTACAGAGATATAATTACACATAATATTGTGTGTTTAATGTGTTGACTTAGTCTATTGTGAACTGTGGAAGAGGGTGTATGATAGTTTAGCTGCACCTCTGTGGTGTCCCCGAATTGTCACATCTCTTTGTAGCGAGAAAGGAAACTCTCTTGGAATGTTTGATCCTTTCTATTATGCCCACAGAACGAGCGAATGGGGAGCAGACCCAACACCGCTACCCCCGCCCGTGTTCTTCTGTTCTTGTGGGCTCTCCCAAGCCCTCCTGCCCACACTCAGAGCAGAAACTCCGGAGGTCTCTGAGAGAGCAGACCCTGTCATAACCCTGGAAGTTCCTTGACTGAAATCAGAGAGAAAATATGTGTCACAATTTTCTGTCCTAAACAAAAATCAGGCAGAAAACGGGGTCATCCTATAGCAGGCAAGCGTGATGCCAAGATCCGTGCATGCTGCAGCGCCTGTCAGACAGTGCCAGGCCTGGCTGCTGAGTGAGAGTCTCTGCGAGGTCAGTTGTCACTTCCTTGCCCATTTGTGTGTCTGTGGACAGGGAGTGGTTTCCAGTTTTGCACTTTTGAAAAATCAACTGCTCTCAAGTCTTGCTCCTCCTCTAAATGAACATGTGCTCTAAATTTTTAATATTTGGAATGACTGGGTCATAAGGCAGGTGATTGGGCCCACACCTTGCTGGGCTCAGGGCTGACTCCTGGCTCTGTGCTCGGGGATCACTCCTGACAGGCTGTAGGGGACCAAGTGTGGTGTGGAGGCTTGAGCCCAGAATGACCGCATGCAAGGCAAGTGCCCTACCATTGAACCATTGCTCTGGCCTCTAAAATGTGGGTGGGCCTGGGCAAATCAGCTGGAAGTTTGTGCTGAAATAAAAGACTGTCCTCTGAACAAGCAAGGATTGTGTCAGAAGACACCTTCATCTAGAACGTGGAAGTTTCCTGGTCCCCCAACAGTCTGCCTTTGAACCCAGAGTCTTTCCCCATGTCTCGGAATCTAGTGGGCAGAGGCCAGAGAAGGAAGAGTCGGGCTCCCTCCCTCCCTCCTTCTCGCCCCTCTCTCTGGGGTGCATGGCAGATATATGCAGCTATATAGCCTATTGGTTCTGCTCCTCTGGAGAACTCCAGTACAGAAGAAAATGGCCTCCCCCTGCATCTGAGCTCCCTCACGACACACACTTATGCATGAAATACAGACTGTCCTTAGAAAGGTTCACGTAGACAAGACTGATCACAGCCACGCGTCCTGCAGGAGGGGAGAATGAAACTGCTCTGCCAGTAGTGATGGAATACCGGCAACAGGGTGCATGACAGCGAGGCTGCCATTTGCCCCTCACCAGTAACCACTCTGGGCTTATTTAGCTGTTTCCTCTCTACTTCCTGGGTTGTATTCTTTTCCACGCAAATGAAGACATGCAAGCTGATGGATGCTATAAGTAAGACCATGGTGCCCAACTCATGTGATTTCTTGTTAGCGGTCCACCAGTTGGCAGAGCAATCAGAGTGGTTGTTTCCTCCTGAAAAATTCACATGAGGCGAATTGTGGGAGAGATGGGCCAGAAACTGTGACACATGAGCACTGTACAGAGAGTTGACTTTCATGGGGCCATTCTGCCTGAGTAAAGTTAGTGTGGTTGTCGTCTTCACACTGGGTTCATTAGGGGGCAGGTGTGGTCTGTGTTGCAGGAGAAAGTGCTGGGATTCAGGGGCAGAGTCCTGGGCGGTAGATTTCAAATCATCATCATCTCTTCAGGGCCAGAGGATACCAGAGAGAGGGGATTCAGGAAGTAATCCTGCCTCTGTCACACAGGAGGGTCCTTGGCAATCCATCCTTCCTCTCCAGCCTTAGATTTTCCAAGGCATCTCAACAGACACAGCCTGGCAGAGAAGGAGCCATTCGCTTCCCGCCCAAGGTGGATAGTGGAGGAGGAGGAAGAGGAGTCAGAGTCCCATAGAGGAGGCTCAGAGTCACCTGAGACATGTTTCGAAGGCTGTCCCTGGGATCATGCTGCCACCAGTGCTCTGGGATGTGGCTCTGACTTGCTTGGGGCTCTAAGGATGGTGTCTGCAAGCAGAGCTCGGCCTGACTTGCAACCCAAATGTACTGTGTCTACCACACATGCCCTGTAGGCACCCAGGGTCTGTGCACGTTTGCAGAGCTGCTGTGCTCGGCCAAGTGCCCAAATAATTGATGACAAGGCTGTGAATGTCTGGGGCTGGAGTGCGCACACTCCCTGCAGCTCAGTTCCGTTATCCCAGCCTGACTGACTACCTGGCCCCAGTGGGCCCTAGGAGGATCGTTCTCTGGCAATTCAGGAGCAGAGAGGCTGAGGGCAGCAGTGCCCAATGAGCTGATAGAGCCTGGCTCTGACCCTGCCGTTGGGAACTGGGAGCCCCTGCAAAACCCCTTAGCCATGGCTGCCCACTGCATAGCAAAGTTCTCTCCTGGACAGTGGCTGCAAGGGGCTGGCATTGAGGTATGTTTGGGGGGCCAGTAGGACCCAGGGGCCAGGAGAGAGGAGGTGTGTGTAGTGACGGTATACAAGAGAGCTGCTTGGGTTTACAGTCCAGCCAGCCCTGGCCTCGAGGATTCTGTCACTCCCTCCAGAGGCCATTTCCCAGGGGCTCTGATGGGATTGGGAAGGACAGTAGTAATGGCCCTTGGCTGTGTGCGCTCATCTGTTCCCACCAGTCACTGTGATTCCCTCTGCGCATGTGGAGTGGGAGAAAGAGAAGGGCAGAGCTGCAGATGGGCGGAGGGCAGAGGGCAGGCTGCTGAACAGGGCCAAGGTGGCAGCACACAGTTAGGGACCTGAAGAAGCAGACTGGGAAGAAGAGCTGGAGTGATAGTACAGCGGGGAGGACGCTTGCCTTGCACATGCCAACCCTGGTTCTATCCCTGACTCCCAATATGGTCCCATAAGCACCACTAGGAGGGATGCCTGAGCACAAAGCTAAGTAAGCACTGAGCACTGCTGGGTGTGAACCCCCAAATAAAACAAACAGTGCTCGCACCTCGGGGAAGCTACCAGGAGTGGGAGGGGATTGATCCATGTGGGTGATGCTGAGGAGTGAAGACCAAGCATGAGGCAGATAGCTCTGTGCGTCTATGGCACCAAGGGTAGCCCCGGGATACAGAGTCTCTCCCCCGTCCCAGTCCCTGCCCTGGCAGTGGGGGCCACGTGAAGCCTGGAGAGTGTTGCTTGTGGAGCTGGCCGAGGTGAGGAGGAATTTGCTGAGTTCAGCACCCAAGCCAGCGGGATATGAGGCGCCTGAGTCGAGGCACCTTCCTGCACTTTGCTCCCGTTGGCTAAAGCTGGGGAATGTCCAGGAAGTCTCAGTAGCAGATAACAAAATGGGACTTGAGCACTTGCCAGGAGCTGCTGGTCCAGTTCTGGGTCACATGGTTCTCCTGTTCAGGGTACTGTTCAGGGCTTATGTATCTCACGGAGGGCAAGGGGCAACAACGAGGCATGAGAATGAAGGTTCCATCCATCCACCTCATTTTACTGCCCCAAGCGTCCCCACGCACTGCGTTAAGGGTGGAGGAACCGTGTTCTGCCTATCAGATGCAGGGAGGGGCAGAGAGGGGTGCAGTGCGTGCAGTCCACTGCCCTGGGCATCATGTCAATTGGGAAGGGGTGGGGACATGGACAAAGGAAGTGTGCAGACACTGAACCAGTATGTAAAGGCTGGTAGTCAATGGCTGCTCCAAAAGCAAGTCTGCAGAGCTCTGTGTGGCATGAAAAGTTCTGTGCTCCACAGGTGCTCACATGCTCCCTAAAACATGCCATCTGCACTGGACAGAGGACTCACCATCAAAGCTCGCAAACACCGCACTTCATGGCCCAGAGAAGGGAGCAACCTCTCCCCACTCGCCCCTACACCTGCCCATCTGGGGCTCAGCCTGCATTCCTCTACCCCATACACTTCTTGAGGTGGGGGAAGGTGCCAGCTGGGCTCTGTGGGAGAAGAGACTGCAGAGGCCTGGGTGTACTCAGATCACACACAGCACGTGCCCTCGGACCTCTGCAGACAGTCCTGAGAACCCAGCCAGGTGGAACGAAGATGTCCAGAGCTTCACCCAGTGCCAGAATGCCTCTCGGCAGCACCTTGGTCATTCAGAGGAGGGTGGGAAGGAGTCCTCCTGGGGAGAGCAGGAAGCCTGCCTGGCTGTAACACGTCTCTCCCGGGAGCTGAGGCAGGGCGTAAGGTTTGCTGGTGTTTCCTGTGTCTTTTTCCTCGGCTGTCGCTAGCTGGGTGTGCCAACTGGAAACTCAAAAGGTCCTGAAGACAGAGGCAGGATCTGACGCGTGGCCTTGCTGCTGAGTCAGCCGTGTGACAGGCCCCAGGGCCCCCTCCCCAGAGAGAGCTGAACCCCCACACCCAGCGAGGAGGATAAAGAGCCCCTGAGTCTCCCAGCACTTTGTCCAAGGGCGACCACGGGCGATGCGGCTGCTGTGCAGATAGAGGCGCGGAGGAAGACCATGCAAGTCTAAGCGTGCTAGGGGCTATTGGCAACAAGGCCTGACCTGCGAGCTCTGGGCAGTGAGGGCACGGAATGGGCACATTGATTTCATACGGCCGCGGACACCACACTTGTGGGGTTCACCAGGCTCAGCAGATGCTCATCAGCTGGAAGCAGCCAGCTTGATAAAGCAGGAGACGGTCTGGTGACAAGGAAGGGATCTCCCAGGGGGTTAGGGCAGAGTCTGGCTGTCAGTGCTGTAACTGTACAGTGTTCCTCAACTAATTTCTAGGGTTCAGGGAAGGAAGGAGTGGAAATAGAATTAGCTCTACTCACTCTTTACCCTAGTGATTTTCTAGGGCAAAAATAATGCGTCATAATCTTATACCTTGGCTGTCTTAGTTCTGAAGGGAGGAAGGATTCCACCAGGACACAGGACAACTGTGTTCTTGAAATGAGAAGTTAAGATTGGCATCCCAGAGAGTAGGGTGAAGCACCTTTCTCACTGCAGATGATCCTGGTTCAAATTCTGGCACCACATAGGGTCCCCTGAACCCTGCTAGGTAACCTCTGAGCATAGAGCCAGGAGTAATCCCAGAGCATCACTGCATGTGACCCAAATTAAAAAAAAAATCTCCCAGCTATTTTGGGTGCCTGTGTGTCTGAATGAACACAGAAGGAATTCTCGTGCTGGCCAGGATGTTGATCCCAACTATGGTGGGGAAATTGAGTTGCTGCTAATCAGAGCAGGAAAGGGACATGAAAATATTCAGTATCCTTAGGCGTGTCACCACCCCTTTCTGCTCAAACTCTGTGGGCAAAGTCAGTTAGTGGAAGAAGTGAAATCATTCAGACCAGAATGGAAGCAAATAAAATAGAAACCAAAAAAATGCAAAAGATCAATAAACTGAGTTGATTTTTATTATTTTTTAGAGTTGATTTTTCAAAAAGATAAGAAAAAAATCAATAATCTTGAGCTTGGCTTACAAAGAAGGGAGAAAATTCTAATAAATATAATCATATAAAAGTACAGGAGAAGTTATGACAGAGACCATAGAAATACAAATGACTGGGTAAGAGTCTGCTATGAACAAGTGCGCACGCCAATAAATTTGATCATCTCAAGGAAATATATGAATATTTAGAGAAAGGCAGCCTTCCGGGACCATAAAGAAACAGAAAATGTGAATTGTCTAATCACAAGTGTGGAAATTCTAGTAGTAATAAATTCATCTCCAAATCAGAAGTCCCAAACCAGATGGCCTTATTAGTGAATTTTACAAACTACACGTTTATTCTGATTCTTCTCAAATGTAATGAATACTTGAACAAGAACTAGAGAGGTGACTCAAAGGGCTGGAGACAGACTTTGCACGCAGAACCCTCAGTTTTAATTTCCAACATCACATGGTCCCTTGAACACGGCCAAGAGTAATTGCCCCAAAATGAAATGAGAGAGTACTTTCTCTCATATTATGAGGCCAACATTCTCTGGTACCCAGGCAACTCTACAAACTAGGATCTTTGGTTGGGTGTTTTTGTGTGTGTTTTGATTCTGGGGGCACACTGGAAGTGCTCAGGGGTTACTCCAGGCTCTGCAGTCAGAAATCACTCTTGGTGGTGCGCGGGGAACCTCTAGGATATATAGGAACTAAACCTCCGTCTGCCACATGCAAGGCAAACGCCCTCCCCGATGTACTATTGCTCCTGCCCCACACTACTACATTTAATGAGCACAGATGTGAAAATCGTTAACTAAATACTAACAAAGCTAATTTAACAGCACACTAAAAGATTCATATACCTTGACCAAGGGAGATTTATTCCAAAAATGCAATTGATGTACATAAATAAATTAATTAATGTAATATAAATAAATTAATTTTGTTCTTATGTTCTTATAATTCTTATTCTTATAATTATATAATTATAATTATATATAATTCTTATATTCTTCTTATTCTTGTAAGAATAAATACCAGGGGCCATGTACCAGGGGCCAGAGAGACAGTACAGAGGGTAGAGTGCTTGCCTTGCATGCGGCCAACCTGGGTTTGATCTCCGGCACCCCTATGGTTTGTTGAGCCCACCAGGAGTGACCTCCGAGAGCAGAGTCAGGAGTAAGCTTTGAGCACTACTCAGTATGGCCCAAACAATTCCCTCTCAACAAAACAAAACAAAACACCTAAAGGGCTAGGTTTTTTTAAACCCTTAAGCCCAAAGGGAGGTGAAGAGCATGCCTCGCATGTGACCCTTCCTGGTTCAATTCCCAGCACCACATAGTTCCTCAGGCACCATCAGGTGCAACCCTGAAGGCCCTGGAGCACCATCCAGTGTGGCCACAACCTCTGGACCCAGCTATTTTAGGCCTCGCATCGAACACTAGCCTAGTTAGCATAGAATTGCCACAAGGATTCCTCAGGCTTCCTGAGCAGAGGCTGGAAAACTAAAATAAAAAATAAAAATAAATATTGATATATGTTACTGTCTCATATATGAGAGTCTCTTGCCTCCGCGCTTGGCTGTCTTCCCTGGGGCCCCTCGGAAGGGGTGGGCTTCAGTTTCCCTCCCCGCCCCAAGCAGAGCTCTCGTGGCTGAAGACCTCCGGAGCCTAGCCACAGCCATGCTGAAGGCCCCTCTCCACACGTTCAGATGAGCCTCATGCATGAAGGAACTGGCAGAGGAATCCAGGTGTGTGGGACCTGGGGCTGAGACATCCAAGGCTGCTCGGATCGGGACTGGGCCTCTTCCGCCCAGATTTCCCCATTTTCTAGTAGCTAGGCGGTCACACCCAGGGACTGCCCCTGGTGCTGTGTAATCCCACCAACATCCACAGACTATAAAACCAAGTTCCTGGAATTGCGTAGCCTCAGAGCAGCCGAGCAACATCTTATGGCCTAGTTCTCCCTCTGGGAGAGCCTGGCAAACTATCAGG
This sequence comes from Sorex araneus, assembly GCF_027595985.1. Lineage (NCBI taxonomy): Eukaryota > Metazoa > Chordata > Mammalia > Eulipotyphla > Soricidae > Sorex > Sorex araneus. Next base: position 112,930,795 of record NC_073304.1, read on the forward strand.
AGTTTCCTGCCCACATGGGAGAGCCTCACAAACTCCCCAGGGTTTACTCATGTGCCAAAACCAGTAACAATGATGGGTCTCATTCCCCTGGCCCTGAAAGAGCCTCCAATGCAGCATCGTTGGGAAGGACAAGTAAAGAAAGGCTGCTAAAATCTCAGGGCTAGGACGAATGGAGATGTTACTGAGACCGCCCGAGAAATTTGACAATCAACAAACAGGATGATGATGATGATGATGATGATGGTAATGATGATGATGATAATGATGATGATGATGATGATGATGATGATGATGATGAATGTAAATCAATTAATGTAATATACTATATCAAGTGAAGAAAGTACAAAGCATTTAACAAGATTCAGCACCCATTTACAATCAAAACTAATAAAATGGAGATAGAAGGAACATACCTTAACATAATAAAGGCAATATACTACAAAGACCTACTGCTGATATCATACTCAATGGTGATAGACTAAAAGCCTTTTCCTTAAATTCAGGAAGAAAAGTTAAGCTGTCATGTTAACCATCTTTAAACTATACTATAAAATAACAGTAATTCAAACTACACGGTATTGGACTAAAAATACATTACAAATCAATAAAGAACTGAGAGCCCCGACAGATCCGCATATGTACTAGGTCTTAGTCTGGGACAAAAGAGTGATGCTGTGCAGCGCAGAAAATAGACTCTCCCCAGCAAATGCTACGGGGAAAATTAAATAGACACAGAATGATGAAGTGTGGTATTCTCTGACTCTAAATACATAAATAAATTAAAAATAAATTTAAGACTTATGTAAGACCTGGCACTATAATATAAATAGGCTATAATATAGTTGAAATGTTCCTTGATGTTAGCACTAGAGATGGCTTGGGGATTTGACTTGAAGGATAAAAGAAATAAAAGCAAAATGAAAAATTGATGCTGTATTAAGTGAGAAAAAAACCTACTTTTCATAACTAATATTAACAGAATGAAAAGACAGTTTTACTGAATGGAAAAGAATAGTCATACATTCGGCCAGAGAGATAACACAGGGGTCAAGGTATTTTATTTCCATGCAGCCAAGCTTGGTTTGATTCCTGGCACCACATATGATCCTCCAAGCACCTCCAGGAGTGATCCCCGAGCAAAGAGTCCGGAGTAAGTCCTGAGTATATCCAGGTGTGGCTCTGGCACCAACAAACAAAACTGCACACATCATGTCTTGAATAAGGGCTATATTCAAACTAAGTAAAGAAATTATAAGCTTCAACAATAGAAACGAAAGCTCCATGAAAGAATGTGCAGAAGAGATGAAAAGCTGTTTTTCCAAAGAGGATGTACAGATGGCCAATGGGCACATGAAAAAAACGTTCATCACCACTTAGTTCAATGCAAATCAAAATCATAATAAGACACCACCTCATACCTGCACAAATAGTTGATATTGAAACGAATGAATAGTAACAAGTGTTGGTGAGGCTGTGGAGAAAAGGAAAGTCTCACACAGTGTTGGTAGGATGTAAATTGGAGCCATTTTGAAAAATGTATCTAAATGCAGAACTACCATATGAACTAGAAATCCTATATCTGACAATTATTCCAAAGAATAAGAAAAAAATGTTTACTGCAACCTGAAACCAAATAAAAAAGTTTCCTGTCAAGAGAGCAGGCTAGGGCTGGGGCAGGGGCTAGAGAGGGAATGTGGTAACACTGGGGACGATGTAGACATCTGTGGCAGGATTGGTGATGGAACATTATATGTCAAAACCCCAACTATGAATAGCTTTGCAATTCATAGTGCCTTAGTAAAATAAGTTCTAGGGGGAAACGCGTACTGCAGTATTGTTTCCAATAGCCAAGACTTGGAAACAACCAAGTGCCCATGGAAAGATGACTGGATAAGAAAAATGGGACATACGCAATAAACTACTTTTCAGCTATAACAAAAAAATGAAAATTTGCCCTTTGCAGCAAAATAGAATTAACAGGAAGAGGATTATGCAAAATACAGTAAGTTGGAAAGAAGATAAGTATTTATTGGATGATTTCACAGTAGAAATCATCAATACATTTTACTTCTAAAATGTACGTAGTGAGAGAAAGAGTAGAAGGGAATAAAGGCAGAATGGTGTATGTTCAATTAATAAAACGCATGGATTGAGAGTCCATGGTTTACAACATTGTTTATAACACAAAATAATGTTTAACATACTGTTAATAATTATCACACAGAATTCCACCACTAATGTATCCACCTCCTTCCTTCCCCAAAGGACCCCAATGCCTCTCCCTTTCAAACACCCCTCTCCCCTCTCCCCCCTCCCCACGCATACACTCAATTGTGTGGATCAGTTTTCCCATTGTGTTGCCTTTGGACCTTTGTTGCTTTACCTTGCTGTGTTTTATTTAAATCAATTTTTGGGGAGCGGGGGAAAGCAGATTGGAAAACTACAATAATTCAATTTAATAAGACTTCTTATGGCGTAGATGTTGCTTTAAGAAGATCATAGTCATTCCATCATTCAAAAGCCACAGGCAGCCGAGGTACTGGCTAGGATAAAGGAACAGTGAAATCGTAGGGAAAGGTTAGACTATTAAAAATATTACCCCATGACCAATTGCAGGCATGCGTTTGTTCTGTTTATTCCTTATTTTATTATACATGTATTGAAAATATCTTTGTTTTCTTCTCTTTACCCTCTAAGATTTACTACTAATTGCTGTTCATATCACAAGACTTAAGTTACAAGAAATCAAAAGAAGAGCAAACGTTACCCAAATTTGCCACATGATCTTTTGTGGAAAAGGCTAATGCATGTTCTGTTGCCTGCATCCCCTCTCCCGGCCCGTTTATAATCTGTGGAACATGGTGGTGCCCTTCACCACTCCTGCTGAACTCTGGCCTGCTCCGAGATCAGAATCTCTGTAACTGAAGGACGGTACCAGGCGGGAGCTGGTCCTGATTAGCATTCCTGGCTAACAGCATCATATAGGTGGAAGCATGACTTTGTTATTATCTTGGAGATTAATTATGGCTGCAGGAAATGTATGTGAATGCCAAGATGAAAATTCATGGACTGTAATGGTCATTTTTATGTCAACCTGACTGGGTTACTATCCCAAATTATTTATTTTGGGGAATGGGGTTGGGTCATACCTGGAAGTGCGCAGGGCTCGATCCTTGCCCTGTCCTCAGAAATCACTGTGGGTGGTGCTCAGGGAACCGTCCAGGGTGCTGGGGATCAAACCCGGGCCAGCCACTGGCCAGGCAAGTGCCTTATCTGCTGTCCTATCTCTCTGGCCCCATCCCGAATTACTTAATCGCACATTAATATAGTGTTGCCATGAAGTCATTTTGTTGATGTGATTAAAATCCATAGTCGGCTGAGTTAGTAAGAAAGCTTATCCGAGCTGGTCAGGGGAGCCAGCTGAAGTCATTTGAAAGGTTTAAGAACAGAGCTAAGATTTCTTAGAAGAGAAATTCCAGTGGACCCCAGCTTCAGCCTAAACATTGCAAAGTACCGACGTTTACCTTGTCTGTTCCCTCTGGCCGCCCTATGAGCCAACTCCCTGCGGTCTGATGCTCAGTCTGGGGTGCCCACCGGGTAGATTTGTTTCTCTGGTTGACCCCTGGCTGACACAGAACATGTGGTGATCAATCCAGTGGAAGGGGCCGAGGAGAAGGACATGCATATTAGGGTATAGATCACGGAGACTGATAAATGCGGAGGATAAAAGGCGGGGTCTGGTCAGGCTAGGACAGTCAGCAGTCACGGTGGGATTAAGTCCCAGAAAGTTTTAGGGCTGACACACTGAACTAAGAAATCAGAGCTCAGTGATGGAAGCTAGTGCAGGCTCCTCAGAGGGACTGGACTCAGACTGACCCACTCTGGACCTCAAGAATTCCTCTGACTCTCGGGGGAGACGGTACTAGGCGGGTGCTGCGAGAGCTGCTGGTTGTCGGCTCTGTTTAAGAGCTAAGGGCCTTGCTCGGGAGTGTAACTGCCATGAAGTGAACAGGAAGCAGCTTTGCACATGCCCGGTGAAGGTGCGGGAGGCAAGCGTAGATGGAGCCTGCATCACACTGGACGGAAGGCGGGGTGGGAGCAGTGAAACCTCAGACGGCATCTGGGGCCATTACTCCCGACCCTTCAGAGCGTCCCTCTGTTAGAATGTCCTTCCTGCCGTGTGCAGAGACCCTCGTGTGCAGTGCATTGTATGTCTCCTGCTGACCGGCTCTCCTGGCTCCAGGCTGCAGACGGCACTTCAGAACTGAGACACCTTCTCATCTCTGCTCATTTTACTCAGCATCGGCTGTTCGCTGGGAGGGAGAAGTTTCCAAAGGCAGGTCAGCCCCTCAACTGAACCCACACCCAGTGCTCGTGGGGCTGCCTCTGAGTTGGGCTCTGTCCCCTCACACCTGGAGGACGCTGCCCTCCCTGCCTCCTACAGGACCCACCAGTGGTTGGGCCGTCCGAAGACTCGTGAGCTCATCATGGCTGCTGGCTCCTCCCTCCGCCCCTTCATTCGAAACGTGACCCTGCTGTGCACTGGCTACTAGTGAGTCTCCCCTGGCCATGAAGGGAGCACTTTTCTCCAGGACTCAGGATTCTCTGGCTGCACTGACGCCAAATCCAGAACCCTCAGTGTCAGGGCCAACAGTCCAGCAGAGAGGCAGAAGGGGGAGTTGGGTCTGGGTTGCCCTGGGAGTGGCAAGCACAGGGCACAGGAGACAGGACCCCCAGGCTCTGGGCTCCACGGAGTCTGGGGCCCTTTGCTGATCACATCCTCTCCCCGCCTCTGTCCCCTGAACGTGGCGGCGCCTTTCCCAGCTCCTGGCAGGTTCCTGGTTTCAAGATCAGAATCTCGGTGATTGATGTGCCGAGACTCCCCATCAGCTTTAATGCCTGACAGCAGTCTCCGCTGCTGCTCCTGGCGGCGCCTGGGCTCGGCACTGCTGCCCGCTGCCCTAAGCAGAGCCTCTGATACTGTGAAGCCACGGGATAAGCCGTAAGAATGTGCCCTGGGCTCGTTCCCGGCTTCTTGGAGAGCATCTGGGAGGCAGGCCGTGCATGCCTACGTCAGCTCCCCGTGCCTCTCTGTAGCTCCGAGGGATGCCAGGAGCCGCCGCGCTCCCCTGTACACTCACGGCAGAGGCTGGGGGAGGAGCACTGGAGACCCGAGTCTCAGCACAGGCTGGAGTTCCCTGGACACCCTTGTGGGAATCTATGGGCTCCTCGGCTGAGATTCTTCATCTCTACGCTGTCCTCAGCCACAGCTGGGAGCGGGCGCTTGTCCCAAGGCCCCTTACAGGTCGGAGCAGGTCAGCCTCTAGAGAAGGGAACTTGTTTTATTTATTTGGCTTGGGGTCACACCCAGTAGTGCCAGGGCTTCATCTGCTCTCAGGACCACTCCTGGCGGGACCCGGGGACCCATGTGGGGCTGGGGATTGATCCCAGGTGGGCCGTGGGCAAGGCAAGTGAGCACCTCCCCGCTGCCCTCCCTCTCCTGCCTCAGGAAGATTCCTTAGACGGGAGGGAAAGCTTTAAAATAGGAGGTGGAGAGTTTGAGCCTAGAGTCTTCTAGTTATTTGGGGGGAAACGCGAAGGAAAGGAAACTGAAGCCAAACAGGCTTCGGGAGAGAGGATCGGGTTTCAGCGTGACTGAGGTCCTCCCATCTCCACCTGATACGAATCCATGGACGCAGCCTCTGGAGGGGCTCTGCTCTCCAGATGGTGACGCTTGGCAGTTCCAGAATGCCCTGGCCCCTAGAACACAAAAGACCAGCTGAGCAGACTCTCCTTGGTCTCTAGCCAGAGTCCCGCGGTCGGTTTCAGGGACAGCTTCGGGGGTTGTGTACACATGCCTGAGCCCATCGCCGTGGCCAGGGCTGACCCTGAGCTTCAGACACATGGACCGAAAATGGGAAAAGGTTCTGAACAGGAGAAGAGCTGCTGGGAGAGCAGAGAGCCAGGCCCTGGGACAAGGCTCCTGTGTCTGTTCGCTGACAGCTGACCGGGCCAGGAGACATTCCTGAGGCTAGGAAAAGCAACAAACGAAAAACACCCAGTTACTCATTGGCGCATGCAAAAACACCCACCAACGGGTGCGGGCGTTCTGAGTGTGCTCAGAACACAGGGTAACCTTCAGACCGAAAAAACAAACACGAAAAGCAACAAATTATGAAATCTTGCGGGGAAGGACATGCCATGTTGTTAGGGAGACGAACACCACACAAAACAGACTGCAATAGAGGGAGTGAGGGGCAAGTGATTCACACCCAGGCACCCGCAGGAGCACGGTGACCCTGACACTGAAGACAGGCTTCCGTGGGAGGTGGCCCCATGGGCATGCAGGGAGGAAGATGGCTGTGCCAGTAGGGGTGCGTGAACCCTCAGGGCAGCTGCGTGGCTTAGGGACCCACCAGGTCAGAGGGCGCCCGATGGTGCAGGTGAAAAGGAAAAATATGACACAGATAAATTGTGTGACCCCAGGTTGATGAAGAAGAACCAGAGCGAGGTGCCACGGGTGCTCAGGGACTGGTCTCTGCCCCCAAACACGACCGTGCGCCCCACGTCAGCTCCAGATCTAAGTTCTACACGGAGAGAGCAAGTGAGTGGCAGAGGTGAGGCGCGACACCAGGGGGGCCCAAATCCACATTAGCCCCCGCTGACAGGTGGCACGATGACGCTGAGTTGGGTTCCACCCGACACTCATTTCCTTTTGGGACTCGACTCTAGTTTTCAAATGATTATCTCCAGCACATTTATATTTCTATCATCGGTAGAAAACAGATCGGTACTTCAAACACTAGCAGCCTCTCACCCCACGTTGGGGAACGGAGCTCTCCAGGGAAATTAGAGGCCAAAGGATCATTTTGTCCCCCTGGTGCTGGCGTGGGAACCAGGCTTGCCGCGGGCCACAGCCCCAAAGCCGCTCGAGCCCACGTCATCTGTATTTCTTTGCCATTTTCTCTCATTTAAAAATGAATTTGAGTTGCATCCCCTGCGATAGAAGTAGCGGCTCTTAGTAGAAAGTGGAATTGTGATAGAGAAACTTAAATTCCATTTGACTGTGGAGTTGTTGATTTGACTGTGTGCTTCTAGAACTTTCCTCATATGCTTGAGCCTGCCGACCTGTAGGCAGGAGAAAACGGGGTGTTGCAGGTGTGAGGGACACAGGCCCCCCTACTCTGAGCACTGTGCTGCCACCTGCCTTTCCCCTTCACCCAGAGGACGCCTGCCTCCAGGTCTGGAAGGCTCACAGCAGCACCTGTGTCTGTCTGGGCGGCCCCTCGCACGGGTACTGGCAGCACCTTCAGTAAAGCCTCACCTCGTGCCTCCTCTCCTTTGGAGGTTTGCCTTGGAAACAAGGAAATGGAGCAGAAGGAGCCTTTGGTGCTGCTTCCGCGGGCACCAGGAGGGGGCGGGCACCCACAGAGGTGGCCTGTCTGAAGGGACTTGTGGGCATCACAGTGACACAAGAAGCCCCGCCTTCAAGGAAGAGCCCAGCTGTGCTTCCGCCCAGGGTGAGGGCAGGATGCATGGGTCCTGAGGTGGTCTCAGAGGCATTTACTCCCCTTTTCCCCGGTGCTGACTCAATTCACCCTTTAGGTCAATGTGGTGCCTCTTCCAGGAAGTCTTCCCATCCCATTCTGCACACAGCAGAGTCTGGGATTTTTTAGGGTTTTCTTATAAAGTGACACACGCAGTCTTTCATCAGTTCTCATTTTTTTCTTGGCACTGGGGCAAGAAATGGAACAAAACTGCACCCCACTGTGACCCCACGTGACTCAGGTCCCACTCCAGTCTGGCTTTCCTCCTGTTAGCAAAGGGGTCCTCCATCTACCTTTATTCTACAGCTGGGGAAACTGAGGCCCATAGAGGCTTCTTGTGGTCACATAAGTGAGTCAGTGGTGGGTTGGCCCTTGAGTGTGCAGTGCTGCACTTTTATTTTATTTTATTTTATTTTGTATCTGGGGAGGGTTTGGGCTATACTCGGTGGTACTTGGTACTAATCCTGGCTCTGTGCTCAGAGCTGCTCCTGGCAGGGGTCAAACCTAGGCTGGCCACCTACAAGGCAAGCACCTCCCTCCATCCTATCTCTGTCTCTTTAATCTTTGCCTGCTCTGAATGTTGTTTAAGGGGGGCACTCCTGCCAATGCTCAGGGTGACTACTGACTCTCCACTCAGGCAGGATTTATTCCTGGCAGTGCTTGGGGGACCATAAGGGATGTTGGGGATTGAGCCCAGGTTGGCTGCATACAAGGCATACACCCTATCTACTGTACTATGGCTCTGGCCCCCAATTCTGAGTCCTTTCAGGAATCACCTCAACAGATAATTTCCGGAGTTGGGAGTTTTTCTGCACGAGGCAGAGAGTGCCCTACTGGGCAGCTCTCTGCTGAGTCTGGCTTTCAGCCCAGCAAAGACTTGCTTCATTGCAACCTTTCCCACGGACATTCCTTTGCCACCCATTCATTTGACCTCACTCAGTCATTCCTTCCTCCATCCTCTTCTTGACCGCCTGTCTCACACAGGTGACCTGAGTGTGTATCTGCCTCCCCCAGACACAGTTGCTCTGAGGTGTGACGTGAAGCTCAGCTCTCCCCAAGGCCGCCTCTGTCTTCTCCCCGTCTCCATGCAGGGTCAGCCACGGGAGCAGCCCTGCCCAGGCACCAGGGTTTACAGAGCATGAAAGTGTGATGGTGTGAACGTCAATGCTGGGGAACAGGAAAAGGAGTGTTTGGGAAAAGGCAGAAATGGGAAAATTCATAGTTTTGTGTGCTGGGGGCCACTGTTGGGGAGACCTGAGGTGGGAGAGAGGGTGGGATCACAGCAAGGGACATGCCCACAGGAGCAGGGACGCTGCCACCACACAGGTGGACAGCATCAGTCTTTTTGGAGGCATCTGAAGAACTGGAGAGTGCAGGAAGTAGGCCAGTAGGGAGAGCGGGGTGGGGGGGGTGATCAATCCGAGGCTAAGGTCATGGGGCTAGACCAGCAGGACAAAGCGGTGGTCTCCTCTGAATAGGTGACATGCGGGGCATGTGGGCAGCTGTGCCGTGCCCAGAAGACCAACATGGTGGGACCCATGGATGGGTTCCTGTGGGAGCCGGCGGGGGGAAGCTTGGGAGTGGTCCAGGTGAGATGTTCCAGGGAGGCCACGAGACCATTTCCTAGCTGAATGGTAATTGGGCATTGGGAATACAAACTCCAGGTGGGACCGTCAGTGTTCCCAACCCTCACTTCCTCCTCCCAGGCCGGTTGCCCTCTGCCCACTCCAGCACCTTCTCATCAGAGTTGTGGGCTGCACGAGGACACTGGCAGCTTCTTTCATGTCCCCTCGCAGAGTGACCAGTGGCTTACCAGCCCCCCTGCAGGGTGACCATGACCCCTGGCAGCACTGCCTCGCCGATGTGGAGCAGCCGAGTGTGGGACTGGCCACCCCCAGATGGTTTCTGTTGCTCTGGGGTCCCCATTGATTAATCTTCACTTTATACCAGCGATCAGCTCTGCTGCAATCGGCATATTTATTTCTAATCAGCTCTTAAGAATGGCATCATTCAAAGGTGCTCAGCCACATTACTTAATTCTCAGCCTGTATTACTATTGATTTCAAATGTTCTCCTCAAGATATGGCTCATCATTCAAGGCAGAAGTCTGTTTATATAATAATCTTATCTGGTTACTAAAATCTGTGAAATCTCCTCAATTGCCTCTAATGCAAGATCGGAGGCTGGCTGCTAAATGAGTCAATTTTCCTTTAATTTGGTTTATTTACAGTACATATTTTAATGCTCCGCGTTCCTGTCTTTTGCAGCAACACTGAAAATAAAGGCAAATACAGGCGGAGTGAGTGGTCTGTGTTTCCTCAGTCTTCAAGAGTCCAGGAGGGCTGAGCTAGCACAGAGGCTGACGAGACCCTCCAATGCCCCCATCGATGGTGTGACGCCGTCCACAGAGCACCAGAGAGAACCACGTCTGCTTCCCAGCCTTCTGAAATTTCCTCAAAGGTCATTTCCCCAAGGCAGGTCACTGGAGGTAACAGAGCCTCAGTTTCTCCATCTGTGCAATGGGATAATGTGACATGCTTTGGGCTATCTGGGAAAAACCCCTGAATGCTGGAACGATGGCGTGTGCTCAGTAGGTTAGTCTGTATGTGACAGTTCTGGCTTCTCTGCAGTCTGTCAGCCCTGGGCGTGGGCCTGCTGGTCAGGTACAGTCGTTCCCGGATCAGACCGGGAGTGGCTGCACCCTCAGCAGTAAACCCACTGTGAAGCGTGTCTTTGAATGCCAAGAGAGCAAATGCCAGTGAGCCACTCTGTGCGTGCCGGCGCTCCTGCTGTTGTGGCTAATGGCCTGATCAGGCTTGGGTCTGATCTGCTGTGGCTGAGGAGCAGAGGTCAGGATCGGTGGAGGGGGAGCTGGCCACACCCCTCTGCATAACCCCAATAGTGCCAGGGAGACTTTTGAGGCACAAGGGGCCCCTGCTGCGGGTTGCCGCTTGCCTCTCTGCAGAAATCTAGGCACCAGCAGATGCAAGATGGTACCAGGGCAGGGCTGCAGGAGGAGACGGGGGGCATCGGAAGCAGCACTCGCTCATGCGTGTGCCGTGTGGGGCTCATGGAGGGGAACCCGAGGCACCTTCGTGTCCCGTCTCCCCCAGCTAGAGCAGAGGAGCCCCTGCCAGCAGCAGGCGGTTCCCAGCCTGCCCCAGATGCCGCCACAGCTCTCTTGGTCAGGTGTGAACGCTGCCATTTCATGCTCATCTTCCTCAATTAACAACAGCTGGTCCCCTATAAAACCAACTGGTGAGATGGTTTGTTATTGGAAGACAATGCAACATCATTAGGCGTTAATGGCTCCCAGCCTCGTTTATAACGGGGCCTGAGTTCGCAGGGTTAATGTGGCGAGATGTTGGGCCGTACCCTGCAAGCTGCGAGCTACGAGCCATGCCACACTCTTTTATTGCATGGCACCTTCTTCCAGCCTCCTTCTCAGAGAGTGGAACCGGCAGCTGGAGAGAGTGGAGGGGCGGGAGGGACATCGAGGTACACCAGGCAGGGAAGCTGCCGCATCAGGGAACGGTCACCCTGGCATTTTCACTCTAAGAGAACAATTTTTTGTGTGAAAAAAGAATAATTTTGCACTGAGAAACTGGAAAAAGAATCTTTTTTTGGAGTTCCCATGTCTGTTTCCATCAATACCGAGGTAAGTGTTCCTTCCTTCCTCCACTGACTCACCCCTAGACCTGCTTGAATGCGTTTGAACGCTCCATGCTCCTGATTTCAAAGGTAAGAAACGAATCATGAGCTCTGCTTTTCACTGGCAACTGAAGAGCTTGATGGGGAGACAGGATGTCGGTCAGACTGAGACCTCGAAATCTCATTAAACAGGTCTGGCCTTGATGGTAACTTCACTGCACTTACTTCCAACTGGACCCCTAAGGTCTGTGGGCAATTGTGAGTTTTCTTGTGAGTTAGAACTCTTCAGAGCTGCCTGACCGCCTGGATCTTATCAATAGTGACCTGTATGATGCCACACGGCACCTGGCCGAATTGCGAACCTTCATGACAACCTTCATTCATTGACTCAGCAGATGCTGAAGGACCACAGCCTTTATCTACCTACCTACTAACCTTGGTGGACAAAGACATCTGCCATTCCCAACCGCTCCGTTGCACCAGATACATCTACGGATATTTTTCGAAAATACATTATAAAAAATTATCCTTCCTTCCTTCTTTCTTTCTGCAAAGATTTCCTAGGCAATTTTGTCGACATAGACTTGATTCATATTTGCTGTTTGGACTAAAAAGAAAGAGGGACAAGATGGTTCTATCCCAAACTGAAGCCCGAAGTTCACAGCCAGGAGCTGGGGAGGGCGGCAGCAAGAGCAGAGCAGGTTGTGGCGCTTTCCTGCACGTGGCAGACCCGGGTTCCATTCCCTGACACCGCGTGTGGCCCCTGAGCCTTGCCAGGAGTAAGCCCCGAACATTGCCAGCATCCCAAGCCCCCAGAGAAAACCCAGGAATCTGAGAAATGACAGCAGCCAGATCGCTAGGCAGGACAAAGCCCAGCAGGGTTCCTGCTTCTCGTCCATCCATTTGCTGTCCAGCAGCATTCGGGGCTTACTCTGGCTCTCGCTCAGGAATCACTCCTGGTTGTGCTCAGGTGGGGGCCACAGAGCAAGCTGGCTGCACGCAAGGCAAGCACCTCACCCCGTGCCGTCTGTCCAGCTTTGGTTTGCTGTCCTCTTGACCTCCTTGACGCTCAGGCAATGGATTCGATCTCCACCCTGCTAAGAAAAACTACTGACTCCATCTCTGGCCTGAACCATATTGGGTGAAGGGTCTTCTTGGGCCCAACCTGCTGCTGTCACACCCTGCCCACCCACCCACTCCCAGGAGAGCCCGAACCGTGGGGAACCCTATCCCGGCAACTTGCTCCAGCCCCATGGAGTGACAAAGTTCCTGAGAGCACACTCGTCCATCCGGGTCTTGTGTTCATGAAGGCCAGCTCTGCTCACAGGGCCAGCAGGGACAGACGTAAAGGACCCACTAGGTCACCCACTCTGAGGAATCTCGTTAGTAGTGCTGTGGGCACTTCATTATCCTCTCTAGCCCACAGCCTTTCCAGGGATAAAGTTCTTTATTTGGTTTGTCTCTAGGTCACACCCAGAAATGCTCAGCGATTACTCCTGGTGGGACTCAGGGGACCCTATGTGGTGCTGAAAATGGAATCAGGGTCTACCACATACAGAATCACAGCCTTAAGTCCTGCATTAGCTCCCTGACATTAGAAGAACTCTTCGCCTCTACAGGAAAAAGAAATAGAGATAATTTATGTTTATTGATGTGAAACCAAAGTTTGGGCATAAGCTCTGGAGAAGGATTGCTGTGTCCTTCTAAGAAACGACCTTAAAGAAGTTTTTTAATTTAAAACTTTGTTTTCACAGAATATCGAGCACTGATATTTCAGAGTTAGATCACTGGTGAAGAGTCTTTTTTTCGCCACTTATAAATTCAAGCGTCACTGTGGACATGAGCAAGCATCTGACTTCGCTGCTGGGCCACCAACTTCCTGTTCGAATGTGGACAGTTCAGGAGAATTGAGGGTGGATGTTTGCCTAAATCTCACTCCCCACACTTGGACCCAGCGACCCAGAGCCCCTCCCAGCTGGAGTTTGAATGAAGGAAAAGCACCTTTTCTGAGTGGAAATCCTGTTTCCAGTGGGTCAGCCCTGGCTTTTAGCAGCAGGACTTTTGGAAAATCTCTCTAGGTTTCATCTAGACACTGATTTCCTGAAAACCAGCTGACCTGTATTTACAGTATCCACATTTGTTTTGGAAAAAATCCAAATGTCCACTTAACTGGGCTGGAGGCCAGCATAATCTTCCCATATTGTTTGTAACCACCAGACGAATGGAGGGCCTTGCTCCGGACCCTCACGCTGCCATCACTCACCGGGGGGCATCTCCCGCGCTGATGATAGTAAGGGGCTTGGCCTTCACAGGGGCCCTTCTGCTGTGTTCCGGGTAGCCTCGGCGTCTGTGGGAAAGGAAAAGCACTGGGACTCAGAGCTGGTCTGGTCTGCAGCTAGCTGGTGTGCTCACAAGTTCAAACTCTCAGCCGTTTGTCTTCTGGGTAAAGACCCCACAGGAGGGAAACCGGCTGTGCACACCCACATGCAGCTCAGGGATGGAAGCATCCCACACGCCCAGGGACAGGTAAATGGAGAGACAGAAGGGGGAGGTGGTTGCTTACATGGGAATATTACTTAGCCTTAAAAAGGAAGGAAATTGTGCCTGGGAGACGTGTCAAGAGAATCAACCAGCGATGGAAGGACGGATGCTCTAAGATATCATTTACACCTGGCACCTTGGAGAGGCCAAATTCATCGAGACAGGAAGTGGAGCTTAGCTGCCAGGGATCGTGGCAAGGAAGGACTGAGGGTTAGCCTCCAGGGGGCACAGAGAGGAGGCTGCGTTGGGGCTGGACAGTCAAGGCTGCCTGCCGCAAAGGAGCTGGTTGGCCTGAAGCCCATATCCGAAAAGGGCGAAAGCGGGACAGGCTGCGCTGTCTGTACGCCACACAGCTAACTCTACGACTCTGTACACAAGAGCAATAGAAATAACACAGAGTAAATAAGTTGTGAAATCAAATTCTTCAGGGGCTTTGAGCTCTGTGGGTGAGGAGGCCACACTCTGGTGTTCAGAGATTACTCCTGGCTCTGTGCTCAAGGATCTCTTCTGGCAAAGCTCGGGGATCATGTGTGGATCAGAGATTGAGTCCTGGTCAGTGGCGTGCAGCCAAGAGCCTTGCCCACTGCACTCTCTTTCTTCCCCAGGGGTTTGGCTTTCAAAGGGAGGTCAACGCTGCCTGACTCTGTGTGTGTGGCGGGGTGTGGGTGTGATTGTGTTTGGGGTTATTTTCATGGAAGCGTCTAGACCATTGTTTGAGCCCTCAGACCTCGCCTTTCTTTTGCATGATGGAAATGCCAATTTTTCACAGATGAAGAAAATAAATCTCTGAAAGGACGCCTGCCCGTCCAGGGGCTCCGAGGCCACCAGGCTGCTTGTCACAAACATGGATAGAAGATGCAAACGTACATCTGTCTCTGGCAGGACAGCCAAGTCAGACTGCTCCTTGGGGTGCTCCTTCAGGCCCGTGCTGGGCGTGCAAAGGCAAAGGAGACAACATCTCTGCCCTGAGACTCCCTCGGGCTAGACCGTGAGTCCCACAGGTAGATCATCCCAAGGACCGTGGAAGAGGCTGGCATCCTGGCATCGTACTACAGCAGGTAAAGGCACCTGCCTTCACGCGGCCGACTCAGTTTCAATCCCCTGCATTCCAGAGGTTCCCCTGAGCCCACAGGAGTGATTTCCGAGCACAAAGCCAGGAGGAACCCCTGAGCACAGCCAGGTGTAGTCACCCCTCCCCCCCCGACAAACAAAAATACCCAACAAAGCACTGTATAAGTACTACGCACAGGGACATTTGGGGCCTCCTGAGCAAGGGTTATCTACAAACCCACATTTGGTGGTTCTAGAAATATTTCCTAGAAGAGCTGCACAGGAACTGAGCTTTAAAGACCGAGGGAGAAAGGGCAGCAGACAGTGCGGGCAGTGCTATCTGCGGGGACAACCATGTGGAGAGCAGCATGGGGCTCGCTGGGCGGGAAGGGGGGGGGGCCGCTGTCTCCGGTCCAGAGCTGGAGAAGAGCCAGAGCCTTGGTGCAGCCCCCGAAGCTGAGGCTGTGCCCCTGAGGATCTGCGCAGAGACTGAAGACCAGGAGACTCGGGCCCAGGCCTGAAGGTCGGGCGGGGCGAGCCTCTAGCTGCTGCCGCGCCAACAGGTGGGCAAAGGGGTGCTCGGCCGCCCAGGAAGAAGTCTGGGCCGCCGCTGAAAGCTGTGGGAGAGATTGTCAAGAGCCACAAGGCCAGACTCAGCCCAGAGTTCATCCCTGTGCTGGTTCCGGGTGCAGGACCGGCCTGCAGGAAGTATACCTGGGGCCAGCTCTCGGCCCCGTGTCTGTGCTGGCCCAGCGGCTGGCAGTGAGGCAGAGCCTGCAGCACCTTTACTGCACAGGCCTCGGGCTGCTCTGAGTCACATCCAGGGACAGCGGTCTCGGGCAAGGTGCCACCGGGACAGAGGGGCAGTGAGCACTGGAAAGGGAGCAGTGCCGTGCAGGGCGCCTGTAGTGTGTGTGGAAGGGGAGTCTCTTTCCCACACCCGCTCTCCCTGCACCTCCCAGGCCTGAAGGAGCAAGGGCAGGTCAGCGTGAAGTGACCAGGTCAGGGGCCGGGTTCCCGTGGCAGCTGGGGCATCCCTCTCTACTTAAATATGCTGGACCGTTCTTAAGGCTGATTAGCACCTCGGTATTCTGGCACGTCTATATCTCTGGGTACAATACAGAGGTTTCATTGTCTCTCTCCCCCTCTCTCTCTCTCACACACGCACACACTCTCTCTCTTCCCTCACAGGAAGGCCCCTGGCAAGGTGGCCCTCTCTCCCGCCCGGCGCCTGCTGTGCTTCGTCAGCTCCTGGGAGCAGAGGCTGGGCTGGGGAGGGGGGTCCTCGGAATGGCCCCGTGAGCTGCCCCGGAGGCTCCCTCTGCCCCCTACCCCCTCACGGCGGGCTGCTGGGGTGGGGGTCCCATGTGCCCCTGCTCCACTCTGAGTCCAGGGAGACGGTCGGGAGGAAGAGGGAGGGGTTGGAGGGCTGCCTGTGGCCAGCCCGCAGCCCTGCCCAGCTCCCCTCCCCTCTTCTCCTTTCGTTTCCTGCTCCTCCCCCTGCTCCTGCTGTCTGCACATCCGGCCTGTGTCTGGCTTCCCCTCTGTACGCTGCTCTGATTGACTCCCCCTGCTGGATGAGCCTCTTGCCTCCCGTAGATACCCAAGTTCACATACCTTCATGCGTGTTGAAGGCTCATGCCACTCCCAGACTGAAAGTGGACTGAGCAGGGCAGCCTTTGCTCACTTTATTGATGAAGGTATTCAAGACCAGAGAGGCTTCTACCCTTCCCAAAGTCACACAGCAAAAGGAAGCCCCGGACTGGCAGGCGCGGGCTCTTGATTCTTCCCACCCCAGCTACCATACCATGGAGGCGGAGAGTCCTGCCTCAAAGGACAGCCTGCCTTGCACTGCTGTCCAAATGGCCAGCTGGGTGACAGGTGGACACTGAGTTTGGTGGCCTGGGAAGGAGAGAGCCTGGTCCCGCCTGTGTTGTCAGTCAGTTCACCCCAGGTCCTGGGTATCTGCTTCTTGCGGGCATCAGGCAAGTCGTTGAACTTGCAGGGCACAGGGCCAAAGTGGACAGGGCAGTCTTCAGTGGAGGAGTGAGGGTCTCTGGGATGTTGGGGCACCGCCAAGCACAGTGTGCAGGAGGGCCAGTGTGGGCAGCCTCTGGTGTCCTCAGGAGGTCGGGGGCACTGAGGCACAGGACTTTGGGACCCCCACTCCCCCTTTCCTGGCCATCAAAGACAAGCCTGGGCCAGAGTCCACTCCTGCCCAGAGAGAGGGACTAGAGTGCGCCCAGTTCTGGTGACTGCAGGTGCCAGAGGGCGGGGCAGGGCAGCGCCCCCACTAGGTCAACAGGCAGGGCAGCAGGACCTGGAGATCCCTGATCCACAGCCCCAGCTGAAACCCCAACTCCAAATGCAATTGAGCAAAGGCCAGTTCTGCTGGCCCATGTCCTCTCATGGCCCTGGCACGGGCCAGCAGGACACAGGCCCCACGACCCTCCTGATCCGAGGGTAACCCGAGCTCTCTGCACCGGCACCAGGGCAAAGCTGGCCCAGGAGACGGCCAGGCCATTCCCTCCAGAGGTCTGGTTTGCAGCTGACCCAGACCTCCCCTACCCCCAGGTGGACATTGACTCGGGATTCTGAGGGTGGGAGAAGGTCTGCCTGAACCTAGGGGGGCTGTGCACTGGCCCCGGAGGCTGGGTCTGGTCAGCGGGTGAAGCTGTGGGTGCGACAAACCCACCTCTGCAAGATCTAACCACCATGGGGCCATTACTTCTCACCTCAGAGCCTCAGTTTCCTCATCTGTAAAATAGGACACCCCTCAGGGCAGGTGTTCTCTTCAATACTCCAGAAGGGCCCACAGGGCCACTGACCTTCCAGAACCCCGAGGCCATTGCCAGGAGTCTGCACTGTTCTCCCGACTTCTGCTCTGAGAGCAGCAGGGAAACAGAAGCCGCAGTCTTATTCATCCGTTTCCAGAGCTGTGGTTCACTCCAAGTTGTGACATTTTTGACGTTTCGATCCTTTACGGCACATGGTGGAAATTTCATTACAACAGCTCGAGGCTGGGGGGAAATGCCAACCTCTATGTTGGGAGGCTTAATTAGAGCCTTGCAACACTGGCCGGGCGGCCTGTACGGGGAGCGGGGTGAGAGGGGGTGTGGAGGGGGTGTGCACTGGTGTCCTGGGGAGTTGCTAGAAGGGGCGAGGATACAGCGACAGGCCTCATGCCAAGAAGCATGAGGTGGGCAGGGGCAGCTTTGGGCCATAGTCCGACCCCCGACATTCTCTTTCCTGTCAGTTTCGCATCTGTTCTGGGTCATGGAGAATCCACTTCCAGCAGCGTAGGGTGGCGCCATGTTCTTCAGGCTCATCGGTGGGCCTGGAAGGTTCCCTCTGCACTG
The DNA here is from genome assembly GCF_027595985.1 of Sorex araneus. NCBI lineage: Eukaryota > Metazoa > Chordata > Mammalia > Eulipotyphla > Soricidae > Sorex > Sorex araneus. The sequence continues at coordinate 112,948,943 of NC_073304.1, forward strand.
GCTTTGTGCAGAGACGGGGCCTGGTGTGGAAGGGGGCGTGGCTGGGAGCTGTGCAGATGCGAGGGAGGGAGCCTCGGGACGGCAGGGGTGGGGGAAGGGGGCAGGGCCGGAGAGGAACCAAGGGCGGCAAGGAACCCCAATGGCATGGTGCTGGCTCTGCTAATGGTCTGGGCCCACCTCATGGCTCCGAGCACGAACAGCACCTTTGAGAGCAAAGACAGCTGGGGGCTCCGTCCATGTTGACCTGGAAGGGAAGAGGGACAAGGCAGGCAGGAGCGGGAGATGGAGGGTCTGAGATGGGCTGGCCACCCCTGCTGGCCACACAGTTTCCTCCAGGCACAGCACTGGCCCCTGGGAGAAAGCCCTGTGCTCCCCGGAGCTGCTAGGAGAAGAGCGGGGAGCAGGGGAGGGGAAGGAGGCCGGGGCCCAGTGGCCTTGCGGCAGGACAGTCATGAGGGGCCCCCGCCCCTCAGCTCTCGGCCAGGCCATGAAAACCGGAAAGGAGCCGCAGAGAACACCCAGTGCCACAGGAGACCCCACCCACCCTCGTTCCTCAACAGACACAGACGGAGCACCCTCACCTTCAGGGCTGCCCCCTCTCTGAGGCTCCAGAGTGTCAGTTCTCAGGCCACAGAGGAACCTGAACCTCGTGGGAGCTGTTCCTGGGAGAGCCTGCCAGCCCCCCACCCATGCACTCGCTCCTTAGCTCGGCTGCCAGGAGGGGACCCCAGGCCCAGCAGCTGGGGGGTCCTCGCGTGCGTGCTGCGGAGCCCTGAGCCTGAGACCAGGTCTGAAGAGGGCCTCTGCCTTCCGGAACAGCGGGGGCATGAACGGTGGTGCAGCCCCGGATCAGATGGGCCCTGGAGCACTGGGCCCACTCTGCTCCCCAAGGCTTTGTTGTCTGGATCCCAGAGCTCAGAAAGTCTGTAGCAAAGTCTTTCTGTCTTCACTTCCTCTGATCAGAAAGCACTGATGCTGATGCATTTCGGTTGAGCCAGACCCAGAGCTTTCACCTGATTTGCAACCACATCCCCTCAAATGTTGTTTGTTGCCCTATAGGGGTTGGACCAAACAACATTCCCACAGGCAGTGGGTGAGGACCCCTTTCCCACCAACAGAGATTGTTCCCAGTATTTTTGATATGTGCCTTTGTCACTGGCATAAGTACAGAGGATAGTCAGTAAACTCAGAATTGAACTCCCATTTGACCCAGCAGTTCCACTTCGGGGTGTCTATCCCCAGGATAGAAAACATCATTCAAAAGAACTATGTACACCATTATTCACTGCACATCCAGTACAATAGCTAAGATTTGGAATCAACTTAGATGTCTAAGGACAGATGAGTGGATTATGAAGTTGTATGTGTGTGCAGTGGAATACTATGCAGCTGTAAGGGATGAGAATATCATGCAATCCAAGGCACCCCATGTATAGAACTTGAAGACATATTAAGATATTAAGTGTAGTAAGCCCATCGAAAAGGATAAACACATGTTTGCATTAGAGTAAGCGGATGAGGGAGAGCAATGTTTTAAAGGGCGATGCCCTGGTCAACCTTTACGAATCACAAATCACGAAATCCCATTAATCACCAATTTCTCAAGCGGGCTCAGTAACCTCTCATTTATCCTTTCCCTGAGATCTAAAAGTCTTTCTCGACTCAGCCCTCACAACAATGTCACACTGGAGGCTCTTTCAGGGTCAGGGGAATGAGATCCAGCTTGTTACTGGATTTATCATATGAATACACCATGGGAAGCTTGCAAGGCTGTCCCATGTGGGCAGGAAACTCTCAGAAGCTTGCCAGTTTGGTACCTTCATGCATGAGGCCTGTCCGAATGCGTGAAGAGGGGCCTCAAGCATGGCTGTAGCTAGGTTCTGGTGGTCTTCAGCCGCCAGGAGCTCTGCTCGGGGTGGGGATGGAAGCTGGAGCCCATCCCCTCCGAGGGGCCCCGGGGAAGACAGCCAGGCATGTGGGCAAGAGACTCTGCATTGCTCTCTTCTGGGAGCTTGCTTTTAAGTCTCTGGATGTTGGCCGTTGATGGGATTACACACACCTGGGTTCCTCTGCTGGTACCTTCATGCGTGAGGCCTGTCCGAATGTGTGGAGAGGGGCCTCGAGCATGGCTATAGCTAGGTTCTGGTGAACTTCAGCCGAGAGTCTCTTGCCCACATGCCTGGCTGTCTTCCCCAGGGCCCCTCGGTCAACCTTGACCCCTGAATATAGGGAGGAGAGGAAAGAAAGGGCAGCGGGCAGGGGGGAAGAGACAGACAGAAACAGTCGGGCCAGGGAAGGGGGTCAGGCACTGAGGTGGGGTTAAGGGATGGTGGTGCCAATTATCCACAGCACAGAGATCACGAGACCAAACTTGAACAGTCGGACTCAGAAAGGCGCCTGTCAGAAGGGTGGGCTGGAGGGGTGGGGGTGGTACGGGAGGGGACCCGGGAACACTGGCGAGGGTAGTTGGCCCTGGTGTGGGATCAGTGTTGCAATATTATATTTTAAACCCAACTATGAGTAACTTTGTAAGTCTTGGTGCTGTAATTTTTAAAAAATGTGGAAAACAAGTGGTTTTTGTTGTGTTTTATTTCAGGAGGTGGGGGAGTGGTGCTCAGGGCTGACTCCTGGTCTGTGCTCAGGGATCACCGCTGTGGGGCTCTGGGAGCACCTGTGGTGCCGGCTTTGAACTAGGGCTCACAGTGAAGCTGCTGCATGCAAGGCAAGTGCCTTGCCCCCCCTCTAGGTCTCCCTCCAGAATGTTTAAAATAAAATATGACCACACTTCGCAGCCAGCACAGCCGGCCACTGCGGGTATCATCCCTGCTCCTGGTCGCCCCCACTCTGGGCCAGGCTGGTCCTATTTCCAGCCTGCGCGTCTGCTATCTTTGGGGGGACGGTGGTTTCCTCCGTGTTTCTGACACGTTCCCGGGCTTCTGGGAGAGGTGCTAACTCATGCTTGCTCACAGCTCATCCTCTGAATGCCTCCCACACACCGACCTGCTTCCCCTGGGCCTGGGAGTGCTGGGGGCCACGGCAGGCGAGCCCCAGAATGTCAGCTCCACCTCTGCCTCCTCCTGTTTCTTCCTGGTGCTCACTGGCCTTTTAGGAAGACTTTTGGGGGCCATCAGAGGCAGCCTCTGGTCTCAGGGAGAGGAAGCCAGGGCCCAGAAGGGGAGGGACACTCTCTGTCAGGGTTACATTTGTGCCCAGACTCCCTGAGGACGGCACTAGATCCCAAGGAGCCCGGGTATTGACCTGGTTTGATTTCAAGGCTGAGCATTTGCAGGGAGGAGCCAGCATGCTCTGTGTGTGTGTGTGTGGGGGGGGGGGGGTGAGGGCTAGGAGGGGTCTGTAGGACTGAGAGACTCCTGAGGGCCACAACCCCTACATGCACCCCATCATCTCGGTGCAGCTGCAGGAGAGCCAAGCTGGAATGATAAAGTAGGACTTAATGCAAAGGACACGCAAGGCCCAGGTCACTCACCAATGTGCCCGTTCATCAGCCAATCTCATTACGCTGCTGGGAGCTCTCTACCCCGGGCTGGCCAGACACCCGAGCCCCAGGAGACCCGCAACGTGGATGGTGGCGCTGCCCTGAGAGTGGGAGAGCCGGGCGTGGACCCTGCGTCGCAGCAGGGCAGTCAGACTCAGCGAGCTAGAGGCGGCACAGAGCCCGACTGTCACTTGCTGTTCTTCTCATCGCCTCTCTGATTGGTGAAACCGGAAGCCCAATGTCGCTCATGAGACGCACCCGCCCCCTCTCTTCCCGTCTTCCTTCAGGGCTAAATCAGCACCATACGCTAGGAAAGATGCTGGTGGGAATGCCAGGGAGGGTGGGAAAGGCAGCGGGCTGGACATCAGATCACTGCACTGTGACGCGGCGGTGACGAGCAGGTCCAGGGCCGTGCGGGAACTTGGGAGAGACCGCCCTGCTCACTGCAGAGCGTGGTGCTCGGCTTCTCCCGCCACCTGTGGGGCAGTTGGGTGCTGGGTGAAACAAGGTGAGGGCAAAGAAGGCCCCTCGGAACATGCACTTCTGCCTGGGGCCTGGCCTTGGTGCATGCCCAGTGTCACGCGCAGCTGCTCTGTCTGGACTCTGCTCTTGCCGTGTGGCCTGGCCTGGCTTGCCTCGTCCCTTCACCCCTCAGAAGCCTTCAGAATTGTAGTGTCTGCCACTTCTTCTCGGGTTCCTCATCTCTTAACGTCCACGTTCCAGGCACTTCTCCTCAGAGGCTGCAGCCCCAGTGACCCACGGCACAAAAGTCCTCCAAGGTGGCTCCATGCCCTCAAAGCTAGCTCTGGGTCCTGCCCCACAGCACGGGCAGGCGGGTAGCTTGGGCAGGAAGAGTCATTTTTGAGTTGAAAAACAAACAACACGCCCCTTCCTGTCTCCTGCCCTCTCCGTGTTAAGACCCAGGTTTGTGGTGCCGGAGTTTTATGTCATGGGATTCTGCCTGCCCTGGGTGCATTTCAGCACGTTACATGAACCTAATCATCAAACCCAATTCAGACATGGTATGGCTAAAATAAAATAAGCCACATGATATATGTACTTAGCAATAAGAACCTGGTATTTATAAGGCTGCATTTGGTTTATTCCAAACCAAATTTCCACAGAGAAAAAAATATCCCTGAACATGGTCACAGCCCCCATGTTATCAGCCTGCTAATGTTATAAGAATAGTTCAGCACTTGAAAACCAGTGCCTGGGCCCAACTCCATTCTTGATGAATTCTTCCCTAGCTCCCTCTCCCCAAAAGAGTCCATTGCGAAAAAAAAAAAAAAAAAAGAAAATAGAAGGAGAACATTTTGAAAAAAATGTACTAACAAGCCCATATATTTAGAAAAAAGAAACAAAGATCATTATAACTGAATCCAGAAGCCAAAAAAGCTCTTAGCATGCCAAAACCTAATTCATACAAGGAAAAAAATAGATGGATTTGTGTAAAATTAAAACACATTTGCTGTGAAAGTCACTGTTAGAAGAATAAAAAGACGGAAGACCAGGAGAAAATATTTGTAAATCATATATCTAACCAAGGACTTGTATACAAAAAAGAACAACTCCATCACCCCCAAACTCAATGGATATCAAAGAACCAAACCATTTTTTTAAAAAAAAAAAAAAAAAAAGGGCAGCAGGGCCTGAGAGGTGGCTTCGTGGATTAAGCACAGGCTTTGCACACAGAAGGCTGATGGAAGATGGTCTCCTAAGCACAGCCAGGAGCAATCCCAAGCACTGAGTCAGGAGTAGCCCTGGAGCATTGCCAGGTGTGGCCCAGAAAGAATTCTTAAAAAGAAAAATTGAAAAGGGCTTTTAACTGGAAAAAAATAAAGCAAACATTTGAGCAGATAATTTCTCCTGAAACACACACAGTTGTCAAGTAAGTTTGTTTGGGGGAAGAAAGAAAGGGAGGGAGAAAGGAGGAATGGAGGGAGTGAGGGAGGAAGGAAGGAAGGAAGGAAGGAAGGAAGGAAGGAAGGAAGGAAGGAAGGAAGGAAGGAAAGAAGGAAGGAAGGAAGGAAGGAAGGAAGGAAAGAAGGAAGGAAGGAAGGAAGGAAGGAAGGAAGGAAGGAAGGAAGGAAGGAAGGAAGGAAGGAAGGAAGGAAGGAAGGAAGGAAGGAAGGAAGGAGAGAGGGGTGAGGAAGAAAGAAGGAGAGGGAGGAGGGGGAGGGAGGGAGAGAAGGAGGGAGGAGGGAGGGGGAGGGAGGGAGGAGCAGGACCTAGAAATGTAGGCACATGTGTGGCACAACTGTCATGTGACCCTTTGCTGGCGAGAAGGGCAAGGGCAGACCCCTGGAAAGGATTTCACCAGTTTCTTGCAAAGACCTCCTGGTCCCCTCTAAGCCAGGGATGCCACTGCTGGCCATTTAGGGACAAGAAGTAGAAATGGGTGTCCAATCGGCCAGAGCTCCATCTAGGTGAAGATGGGAGTGGCCCGCCTGGCCTTCGCTGAGAGGCTCAGCCAAACAGAGACTCTGACACATGTGGTGGCGTGAGCTCATCTCCAAGGCATGATGCTGCATGACAAAGCCCTTTATCAGAGCACACACAGTGTCTAATGCCACTCCCGTGACAGTCTGGAAAAGGTCAGCTCCTGGGATAGAGAAGGGACCTGGGCCAAGAGGATGGGGCCGGGAGACTTGACCAGAGCGATTCTTTTAGACAGGGCAATGGAACTCTGCTGTCGCTTGACTGTGGTGGGGTATATGAATCTCTATTCATGCAACAATGCACAGGCAATGGAGGACACATGAGTGCACATGCATGCACGGACACACACACACACTCACACACTCACACGAGGTCTTAGTTCCATCTTCATCTCGCCTCTCCAGTTAGGCCTCCTGCGTGGGACAGCCCTGAGACCAGAATGGGCCACCAAGGCTGTCAGAGCCATGAGCACTGCCAATCACCCAGCCACAAAAGCAGCACCAGCGCCCCAGGCTCACTCTGGGCCGTGAGACTTGTGTTTGGGAGAGAATGTCGCTCCACATGGGTGTGACCATAAAGATGTCACTGAGCTTGGGCTCGGACTCCCTCGCAGCTGCCCCTCAGTGCCATTTCTCTCTGGAGTCCCAAGTGGCAGGTAAGAAGCACAGAGCAAGGCTGAGGGCGAGACCCGGCGTGCTCAGACTGCCTCCCACCTCCCCTGCGACTCCTTGGCCCAGAGTGAGGGGGCTCCCGGGAAACTCAGGTTCCCCCAACAATGTGGGTGTCTTCATCCTGCAGACGTGTGCCTATGCTCCACTCCTGGTAGTCAAGGAGATGGGCTGAAAACAGTGTCTAGAGAGAGGGGATGGGCCCCACGGAACCACAGCCTGCTCTGAGCAGAGCTCGCTGCATGCAGAAGGCGATGGGTTTATGTGAAAGAAGCTGTGGTGGGCAGGCTGGCCTGGAGGGCCGGGGGCAGCCCGGGAGGTCACCCGGGCCAGCGGAGAGGCTCCCTGGAGACCCCGAGGGAAGCACATGGTTGTTTAGCGCTGCAGCCACTAAGGCTGGAGTGACACCCATGCCCAGCGAAGCTCTGGGAAGGTTTACCCAGGGCTGCAGAGATGAGCTCAGACCAGATGGTCCCAGGCCATGACTGTGTCCACTCGAGACTGGACCAGAGGACATGGAGCACTGGATGACTGGATTTCTGTCTGCCTGGACTCTGAGCTCAGAAACGTGTTATTCGCAGTCTGCAGAGAGCAACAGAAACCGGGAGGTAGGCACGGGCTAAGAGGCATGGGCAGGACCAAGCCACCTGGAGCCCTGTGGAGCCCCGTCCCCGCTGCCTTGGTACCCAGGCCCCTCCACTCGGCGACTGATAGATGCCACGGGGCAAGCCCTGAGGGGCAGCCTCTCACGCATCCACAGAGTAACCTGTCCACAGAGCTGACCTCCTTCACTGGCCCCGGACACGGCGGGGTCCACGCTTCCAGGTCGGAGCCTTCTGGGGACTCCAATTGTCTTCTTCAGCCCAAAGAGACTAAGTAAACAGTGGTGGCCATGGGTGTACGGCCAGCCTGACCTTCCTCTGTGAGCCACCCCTCCCTCCCTGTGACGCCCCTCCCTCTCCTCCTTTCTCCTCCCTTTTATTCCCTTTCCGCCTGACCCTCCCTCCCCTTCCTATTCTCCCTTCCCTGTCCCCTTTCCTTGCCTTCCTCCCCTTCTTTCCTTCCCTTCCTCTCCTTCTTTCCCCTTTCCTCCCATCCCCCTCCCTTTCCATCTCCCTCCCTTTCCATCCCCCTTCCCTTCCATCCCCCTCCCTTACCATTCCCCTCCCTTACCATCCCCCTCCCTTACCACCCCCCTTCCCTTCCCTTCCCTTCCCTTCCCTTCCCTTCCCTTCCCTTCCCTTCCCTTCCCTTCCCTTCCCTTCCCTTCCCTTCCCTTCCCACCCCCTTCCCTTCCCTTCCCTTCCCACCCCCTTCCCTTCCCTTCCCTTCCCACCCCCCTTCCCTTCCCACCCCCCTTCCCTTCCCTTCCCTTCCCTTCCCTTCCCTTCCCTTCCCTTCCCTTCCCTTCCCTTCCCTTCCCTTCCCTTCCCTTCCCTTCCCTTCCCTTCCCTTCCCTTCCCTTCCCTTCCCTTCCCTTCCCTTCCCTTCCCTTCCCTTCCCTTCCCTTGCCTTCCCTTCCCTTCCTCTCTCTTCTCCCTCCCTGTCTCTCCCCTCCCTCTCCTCCCTTCCCATTTCCTCCTCTCCCCTCAATGGGGAGGATTAAGTGGAAAAATGCTGTGACTTGCTCAGATTTCTACCCAGCCTTGTTCCCGAGTACTCAAATCCTCTCTGAGTCCCCAGAGCCAGGGTGGCTGAGGCAGGACCAGGGGTGGACACAGATGATGGAGAAAGGTCTCCTAGTTCAGTAGCAGGGCGGGGGTCATGCACAGAATCCAAAGTCAGACGCTGCCTCCAGGCACCAGCTAACTGCATCCTGTGGGACACCTTAACCTGTTCCTCTTCACGGCCCTCGTGTGGAAGGGCGTGTCCTAGGGCACACATCTCTGGATGGGCAGGAGTGAGGAGTGCGGGGAGCTCCTGGGCTGGAGAAGAGCATACACAGAAAGCACAGGACCCCCAGCCCGCTCTCCTGTGAGCTGCTCCCCCCAGAAGCCTGCCCACTGACTCACCCCCACGTGTCTCGGGGGAATCTGCTCCCAGGGGGATCTTGGAGCCAACTTGGCTGTGATTCTTGCCACCTCCACTGCTCCGAGAGAAGAGGGTGAGGCTCTCGCTGCCTGAGCTGAATGCAGATGGTCAAAGAGACGCCCCTGGGGCTCGGAGGACAGACAGCTCGCCGTTCCTCTCCAGTCACGGGACGAGGCATTCTGGTCAGAGTTCAAAACCCAGGTTTTTCAGGAGCTAGAGTGATAGTAGAGAAAGAGAGGTGTCCAGGGCCCCCAGGGAGGTGGTGAGGCTGGCACAATAGGAGTTGGGGGTGGGGCACTAGGAGGTTCTGGCAGGGGTGGGGTGGGAGGAGCACCCCCGTGGAAGGAACAGTGAACTTGAGCTTGATCAAGACTTGGCAGGCGACAGGTCTGTAAAGCTGTGATTCACGTAGGTCTTCAATGTTGGACACATTTCCTTCTCGTTTCCTTCTCCTATTTGTTAGCAAAACAAAACTTTATTTTATTTAAAGATCTTTTTTTTTCTTTACAAAATGCAAGCTGTTTTCCAAGGCAGTTAAAGAAATGTAATCAATCGCCTGGTGTCAAGTGACAGATGGAGAAGGAAATCAAGAAAGAACATGGATTAGAAAGGCTTGCGGGAAAATGTCCACCGCTGAAGACAGGAAGCAATCAGCATCCACTGTCTCTGAAGACTCTGGTCACCTGCGTTAAACTGGGTAGGGAAGGAATGGCAAGTGGTCAGCCAAGAAGCAACACCAAGGGACCCTCCTCTCACCCCCAAACGAGGAGGACTTCTTAGGACAACAGTTCCTGGAGTCAGCAGGAGGGAAGAGCATAAGGCTCAGGTGTTCTGGAACAATTTGGCCCTGGGGTTGGATCCTAGGGACAGCCAACATCTGTGAGCACACAAGGTGACAGGGGTGCACAACCTCCTGGCACAGGCACAAAGTGGTCCAACCAACCTAGAGAAGAGCCCGCAGTTTCCAAGAAGACTCAACAACCATTGATCCATGACCCTTGGGCAGTTACCTGCAAGAAATTAAAACTCAATATAGAAATCTTCTGTGCCAAAGACTGTAACCCAGATTCATTCAAACCTGAAAGGCACAAAAGATCATCATAACAAAAATGGGTGGTATATCCATACACTGGAATAATACTCAGCAATAACAAGGGACAATCCTTGGAGAGATATGCAATTCGAGGGGATGTTTGGAAGTCATTTGCTCTAAAGAAACTGTTGTAGTCTGAGGAAAGCAGCAAGACTGGTGGCGTTAAACTGACCCAAGAACTATAGAGGTCACTTAGCATGTTCTCTAGCTGCCTTTTGAACACATCTGTTCCTGAGAAGCATTTTGCTTCACATATTTGCCTTCCAGATGGAAAAGGTAAAGGACATACTCACCTGGCTGCATCCTCAGCTGGCACGAGCATCTGGCCACCCGCCTGGCCAATTCTAAGCACCAGATGAGGAGCTAAGCAACTCAAGAGAGGAAATGTAGCCCAGTGGCCAGAACCTAGCTCAAAAGAGTATATGCTTCACGTATGGGAGGCTCTGGACTCTCATTCCATCCCCACAAAAACAAACTATATACAATGACAACAGCCCAGAAACGGTGTCAGTGAGGACGGGGCAACCACCTTCTTCCCCTGCAGTCTACTTTATCTGCACCGCCCTTTATCACATTGAATCCCTTGGTTTTATCTTCTTCCCCCTTTTACATAGGCATTACTCACCCTAGCAGGCACCCGTGGGCCTGCCCTTCAGAATACAACCAGTACCCAGCTGCCTTGTGCCTGGGGTACCACCACGTGGATCCAAAGCATTATTGCACAACTGGGTTGGAACAGCATCAGGCCATGAGCGCTCCTCCTTGCCTTCCAGCCTTGCTGCTAGTGTCTCGTTCCAACAGGAAGCCAGACGCCCCTTCAGCGTCGTGGCACAGAGCTTTGCCTTGCTCACTGGAATGCCATTTTACACATGAAATGCTCCATTTCATTCAGAGTAGAGCCACATGGGGACAAGGAGCCACACGGACACAGGAGTTCCCAAAAGGGAACTCCACAACTCAGTCTAACAGCCCATGCTTTAGAGTACAATGTGATGAAATAGGATTTATCCCAGAAATACAAGACACTAACGAGTCTGTGATTCAGCACATTAATTCTATAAAGGAGGGAAACAGTGGTTTTCCTGGGTTTGGGGATCTTAAGCCACACTCAGAGTATAGGGTGGAGGGAAATACTCCTGCATTAGTGCTCAGAGGTGGCTCCTGGCAGTGCTTGGAGGACCATATGATACCAGGATCAAATCTGGGCCTCCTACATGCAAAATACGTGCTCCAGCTCATTGAGATATCTCCCTACAGGGTAAACCACCTTCCCCAGTGTTGGTGTAAACCATACCTAACATGGTCCAACCATGTTTGAATACTTTTATAAAAATTGAGTCAATAATAACTTGATACAAGTTTAATTTGGAAAAGTTTCAGAGTTAGAAGAAACTCCATTTCAGGTCAGAAATATAGCAAGTAGTTTTTCTCCCTTTCCCATGAGAATTGAGGTTCTTATTAATTCAGAAGACCTCCAGAACCCAGCCACAGTCATGCTCAAGGCCACTCTCCACACGTTCGGATGAGTCTCACGCGTGGAGGAACCCAGGTGTGCAGGACCCGGGGCTGAGATCTCCAAGGGTGCTCGGATTGGGGCTTGGCCTCTTCCACCCAGATCCCCCATTTTCCAGTAGCTAGGCAGTTACACCCAGGAACTGCACCCGGTGCTGTGCAATCCCATCAATGGCCAACATCCAGAGATTATAAAACCAAGCTCCCAGAAGTGGCCATGTGACATCTAATAGTCTAATTATCTCTCTTGGAGAACCTGACAAGCTACCGAGAGTCTACTGCCCACTCAGAAGAGCCTGGCAAGCTCCCTGTGGCATATTCATATCCCAAATACAGTAACAGATATATACATACCTCTCAGAGAGCCTGGCAAGCTACCGAGAGTATCCCGGCCCACACGGCAGAGCCTGGCAAGCTGCCCGTGGTGTATTCGATATGCCAAAAACAGTAACAATAGATCTCATTACCCTGACTCTGAAAGAGCCTCCAATCGTTGGGAAAGATGAGTAAGGAGAGGCTGCTAAAATCTCAGGGCTGAGTGTAATAGAGACGTTACTGGTGCCCACTCAAGTAAATCGATGAACAACAGTGATACAGTGATTATCTCAGAAAGAAAAGGAAATAGTGACCAACACAACAGAAAGGAAGAGAATTTTGCTCTATTATTTATGCATAGGACAGCATAAATCCCAAACCACCAGCAAACTCTAAGGAATTAAGGAAAATTCAACAACCTTACTATGTACTAGATCAACATGTGAGAGAGCAAAGTTCTCCTGAAAATGAATTTTAAGTTCATGTTGGTGAATGGGGCAATTAGCATTAAAAGATATTAATCCTCCTCCCAACTTACTCTGCACACTCAGAACAAATTTTAATCAAGCCTTCAACAAGATTTTAGGGACAAGTGAAATTCCTAAGATTACATGTGGCCTAGGGAAGTAGCTCAAAGGACTGGAAAGCATGTCTTGGGTGCTCTGAGCCAGAGTCCCACCGGGTACCAGACACCCAGCCTCACATCTGCAGGCTGGCCCTGGTGGACCAGCGCCATTAGACTTGAGTCTCAGCAAGTCATCGAGTGTCATCGAATCTATTGTGGCCATGAGGAGTTGCCCCCAGGTCCCTTGGGTATTGCCAGAGAGGCCCTAAACACGTTTAAAAGAGAACAAATCCTATCAAATAGTTAACAATAACATAAACCAAGGTTGGAAATTTAGCCAACAAGATATGAAGACTAATCTAAAGTCGTGGTTATTAAAATCATAGACACTGGTGCAAAAGAAACAGAAGACAAAGACATGAATAAAAAGGTAGTTGTCCCAATTATACATTAGAAGCTGGTATTGTCTAGAAACAATGGAGTGTCTGATTGTGTGCCCCTTGCCAGCTAACAAGTCTATCTCCAGAACTTCCCGGGGCCCTGGGCAAGACTGGCCAATGCTCACAGGAGCAGCTGCCACCACGTGTGAGAACATGCACTGGGACCCAAGAGAGCTAAGTGATGTGGTAGGGACTGTGGGCTAAACTACAGGAGAAAGAATTCTTACTTTTAACGAACCAAACCAAGGCTGCAGAGAGAGTAGGTGGTAGGGTAATTGCCTTGCATGTAGTCAACCGTTGTCTGATCCCTGGCCTGCGTATGATCCCCTAGGCATAGCCAGGAGTGATCCTGGGGCTCAGAGCCAGGAATAATCCCTGAGCACTGCCAGTAGTATGTCCCCAAACCAAAAGTAAGATCAATTAAATGAAACATAATTGAAAAGAATCCAGACCTTTGTCACACCTAGCAAGTCCTCTCTCCTCCCAAAGGCACCGTTCCCATTGCTTGAGTAGGAAGTAAGCAAGCCCACTTGACTGTCCATGGAGATACCGCCTCTTGTTCTAAGGCTGTTTGTTCTCTAGGCTGCTCTGAAATGTTAGTCCCACAAAATCTCTGCTCACAAGATGTGCAGAAGGCATGAGGTCTGTGAACAACTGTCTCCCGACAGGTGAGGTCAGCATCCCAATCAGGGTGGAAATGGCTGAGTTATTTAGTGAGCTCTGTTAGGAAGAGTGACTTCCTGTGCAGAGAAAAATCATGTTGCACCCTTACCTCATTCTCCCTATAAAATAGATTGTAATGGTTTAAAGATCTAGACACAAAGGTTAATAACAAATGGCACTGCCTCCTCCCCTCCCCAGTTGTGAAGTCATTGTGTAAGACCCCAAGTAAGCACAAGCCATCAGAGGAGAAATGAATGGGCTCAGCTCAGAATTAAAGCCAGCAGCGGCCTCATTCAAGTGTGCCAGGAAACCCCTTACCAATGCATGGCGATGCCCAGAAAGACTGGCCCACGGTACCCAGCCCTGATCTTGGCACAGAGCATGTGCTCAGCCTCAGGAACCAGGCAACTCTGCAAATCCTGGGTCCTGGATGAGGCTCTGAGCTTCTGCCTTGAGCTCCACTATCTCTGCAGGCCAGGAGGAACCGCAGAAGGCAGATTCCTGGGCCTGGGCAGAACTCCCACACAGCCGCTCCTGCAGCATTCTCGGGGTGAGTGTGCTAATGGCCTGCGGTTTGGAAGGAGGAGACGGCTGCCAGGCCAGGATGTGATATGGACTCAGCACAGCTGGTGTTTGTCAGCCACAGGCCTCGACGACTCCCTAAACTTCCAGCCCTCCTGTTTCCCCTCGTACTCAGGAATGTACATGCCTGGCTCTCTGGGATCCAGAAACATCCCGGGCTGGGTCCTGTGAAACCCTAACCTTTCCGCCAGTCTCTGCTCCCTCTGCACCACCACCTTGGTCATAAAATAATTTATGCAAGTGGAAAGAAGGAAAAAAAGCCCAGTGCAGAAATACCATATGTAGAACAACATCACGAAATCTCCTTAATGTCCTAAACGCTGTGCTTAGGCCATTTGGAAGATACATTAGCTAGATAAGTATTAACAGAAAGGGCTATCAGAGAAACGTTACCCAAACTACCACCTTTTATTAAGCCCCCAGGAGAACTTAAGCCCGTCCATTATGCTGATGTCTGGGACAGCTTGTTGGGTGTTTTTTTTCTTTTCTTTTCTTTTTTTTTTCCAGCCGAGACAAGCTGAAATATCCCAGGACAGGACACGGATTAACTCCAAGTACAACCCAGGGCCGTCACCTTCCTGTCAGAACCTGGAGGAGGGAGGCTTGACTCTCAGCTGACTTCGGAGGTGAGCCAAGTGTGGGTTTGCAGAGGAGGAGCAGACAGCTCAAGGCTCCAGAAACTTCCCTCCGCACCCAGGCGACTGGAAGATCCACAGAGGCGTGAAGACCCACCTCCTGTCTCTGACTCTGTCCAAGCTGGGGCCCGTCAGCTCTTTGTATTCTAGACTTCTCATCCATACAAAAAGGGAAAGTGTGCTGAGTCACTAAAGGGGTCTCAGAGGCAGTGATTGGATGACCCAGAGGGACCCCCGGAGAGCTCATTGCTCTTTCAGTTGCCCAGCAGGTTGCCTTAGGGGTGACGGAATGGACCACGCCTCCTCCCCAGTGTCTGTGAGCTAAACAAGAGTTTGGACCGGAAGCACCTGGCTCCCAGGGGTTAACAGGTGCTCACGAGACAGTGCTGGCTATGCTGCAAGCTCTGGGCTCAGCCCCCTCCAAAGTAGCCCACAGGAGCTCCACCGCCCGGTGCCCACAGCTGTGTGCAGTAACATCTGTCTGAATCTGAGCATGACTCCACGGAATAGAGCATAGTGGAGGAGCGAAGATGGCACAGCCAGAAGTGGGCATGGAAACAATGGCGGTCCCAAGACAGGCACCATCCCCGGTTCTCTTCACCAGCTTCCTCCAAGGAAGCAGTTGCCAGTTGTGAGACTCCCTAGGAGAGGGTCACCTGGTAAGAAACCGAGGGCGAGCCCCAGCTGGTGAGAGCCTGAGCCTGTAAGTCCAGCAACCCCTCTCCACACACCCATGGGAACAGGCAGTCATGGCCGCTGAGCATGCTGGGAAGGGGGGCCTTCTCAGGCCGTCCAGGCCGGGACTGCAGCCTTGGCCCTCTGGGACAGGACCCCATTATTCCGGGCCTGGAGCCCCAAATCCCAGAATCTGTGAGGTACTATTGCAAGCCGTCACGTCTGCGACCGTTTGGGTGGAAAGCTAACACAGGCTTCTTGTGACTAATGCACTGTCTTTCTGAGGCAATTCAAAAGCTCAGATTTTTTCTAGGACGCCCAGTGAGGACTGTGGTCTGTGGGTAAGGAAGCACTTGTGGAATTATTATTGTACACAAAGTATTGCTGGGGTCTTTGAGAGAGGCTGGGAGCAGGTAAGGACACAATTTTGCCCTTGTTTCTATGAGATTGAAACATTGCATCACTGGACGATGTCTGTTGTCACCCTAAAGTGGAAATACTCATAATTATGCAATGTCAAGAGGAGCTCTAATATAGAAACTCTCTGTCACATACAACATTGAGTATAGCTGTCAGGTGAAAATAGTGTACCACCATACAGCATTGAGTGTGGCTGTCAGGTGGAAACAGTGTACCACCATACAGCATTGAGTGTGGCTGTCAGGTGGAAACATTCTACCACCATACAGCATTGAGTGTGGCTGTCAGGTGGAAGCACTCTAC
This sequence comes from Sorex araneus, assembly GCF_027595985.1. Classification (NCBI taxonomy): domain Eukaryota; kingdom Metazoa; phylum Chordata; class Mammalia; order Eulipotyphla; family Soricidae; genus Sorex; species Sorex araneus. Next base: position 112,964,783 of record NC_073304.1, read on the forward strand.
CACCATACAGCATTGAGTGTGGCTGTCAGGTGGAAACACTCTACCACCATACAGCATTGAGTGTGGCTGTCAGGTGGAAACACTCTACCACCATACAGCATTGAGAGTGGCTGTCAGGTGGAAACAGTGTACCACCATACAGCATTGAGTGTGGCTGTCAGGTGGAAACATTCTACCACCATACAGCATTGAGTGTGGCTGTCAGGTGGAAACAGTGTACCACCATCCAGCATTGAGTGTGGCTGTCAGGTGGAAACAGTGTACCACCATCCAGCATTGAGTGTGGCTGTCAGGTGGAAGCACTCTACCACCATACAGCATTGAGTGTGGCTGTCAGGTGGAAACAGTGTACCACCATCCAGCATTGAGTGTGGCTGTCAGGTGGAAGCACTCTACCACCATACAGCATTGAGTGTGGCTGTCAGGTGGAAACACTCTACCACCGTACAGCATTGAGTGTGGCTGTCAGGCAGGAGTGCCACGTCACTCCTTTCTCACAGTGCTAGCTGAAATTGCCTATGTTCAAGTATGACACCGTGGAAATCATCAGAGCTATAAATTAAGTCCTCAGAAAATAATCTTAAACACTGTTTCAGAACCCCACTATGGTTAACCCTTAAAAGTCATGATTCTAAGAATTCTACAGAAGCATGGAAGAGAAATGGTGGAGAATACAGAAGATTTGGGAGAAGAATTAGAGTGTGAAAACGCCCCTTCTTCCTCTACATCCCACAGTGATGGAAACATTTCAGTGTCCAAACACAGCCAAGCTGTCTTTGGAGTAATGCAGATCTGGGTTCAAATTCTACCTTGGGTTCTCCTTGGCTAGGGTCTTCAAATCTCTACTGGTTTCGTCCCCAACAAAGTGCCACTGTGACCCATCTCCTGAGCAAGAACATGAGCGAGCTCCTAGTGCCATGTCTGGCACACAGAAATTATCCACCACACTCTTCGGAGGCAAGTTCACACCTCCCCCCCTGGCAAAGCCCAAGTGAATCTGGGGTCAGGGAACAGCAGCGGGCAGAGGTCTGCATGCAGACAGTGAAGCCAGCACCCTCATCTTGCACTGCCTTCTCTGAGCTCAGTTTTTGCAGCCTGTTTTCGGAAGGCCCTGGGAAATGACGGGGCTGCCATCCTCACCCTTTCCTCGTCATGCGCACCACCGAGGTGGCCTTGGTGAGTGCACCAGACTTTAATCTCGCCAATAAGACCTCACCCCTGCTCGATCAGCACAGACATTCAAGCTGGTGGGGTCCAGGGTTCGGGTCCCTATTCAGGTGCCACCAGCTGGGGGACTGGGCTCAGAGGCCCAGGTCTGAAGCACGAGCAGGGATGCTGTGAGGATTACTAAGATAGGATAGAAATAAGAGGCTTGGGGGGCTCACAGCTCATGGACTGATGGCCTGATTTTCCATATTCATCGCCTTAAATCAATAATGATCACCAGAAGAACGAGGGCAAACATTTACAAACATTTGCCAATCGATGTTAATCTAACTGGCTAAGCTTCGACATATCAGAGGGTCTCTGAACTACTTTACAGATGGGGCAAAAGTCTCTAAAACGATTTTATCTCAAGGGACCCTCTGGGAGAAGTCGCGGAAGTAGAGCAGTTACAGGAACTTTGCTGGTGTAGTTTTCCTCCTAAGACAAGCTGGCTTCTAAATTTAAAGCCCCCCTAAGCCACTTGTCCAGTCCTTCTCCTCTGTCTATGTGACTTACTCCTTCGTTCCCAACACGTTCACAATGTCTGGATCACAGCCAATGCTTGGTAAGGAGCTTTTGGGTGAATGAAGCTGTTGGAGATTGTTCGAGCCGAAGGAAGGCTTAGGTAATGTAAGAGGCCAGTGTGTGCCCTTTCTGCAGATGAGAAAACTGAGTCTAACAATCTCTCAGGTGAATCTGAGTTGCTTGCAGGTCAATTCAACCTCCAGCAAGCTACATCTTGCTCTATCCTCTGAGGGCATTAGACCACAGAGTCTGGTCAGATTCCAGGGGTGAGGAGCTGGCTCAGAGGGCAGGGGCACACAGGAGCTCCAGTTCTGTCCATGACACCACATGATCCCCTGAGCACAGTGAGAGGTGACCCCAAGTGCACACCAGGCTGAGAATGGCCCCCACGCACCTCCGGATATGCCCCCCCCCCACAAAAATAAACAAGCCAAAAATGTTCTTAACTTGCCAACAACTTTGGAATAATGAGGCCCATTCTGAACCCAGCAGGCGAGAGAGCGTTTCAGGCTGGTCTTTAAATGTTAGATTCCAGTTTGCTTTTTTAACACCGAGAAGCAATGTGTTGGGGCAGGAATGCTTGACCCTCTGCAAGGAGGAGGCAGGAGGCAGGAGGGCAGCGGGGAAGGGGAGGCCTGCTGGTCCTTGTTAAAGAGCAGAGCAGAGCCCCTGCCCCGGGGCCTGCAGCCCCTCCCTGTGCCGGCCTGGCTCCAGTTTACAGTCTGAGCGGCCGCACACTCCCTTGCTGGGTTTTACAGCCACGACTGGGAAATGACTTCATCTCGGCGAGTTTATGGGTCAGAGCAGAGGAACTCGCAGGGGGAAATCACAGCCAATTCCGCCCTGGCCTCCTCTGACGGCCGAGGCCTGCAAGGGGCCTCCTTCCCCAGCTCACAGTATGTTCTGTGAACTCCGGGGCAGCGAGGGCCGAGCTGCTTGGCTTTCTAGTCCCAACATGGAAGTACATGAGCGTGGGACACACATGGGCATCCCGACTTAGAGGACCCGAGCCTGGCTGAGGTGACAGTGGGGTGGGCGTGGTTTCCATCCACCCTACACGAAGCCCGCCTACTGGGCCACCAGCCCTGCACCTTCCCGAGTGAGTGACTCCGCTGCCTCAGGCTGGCTGGTCTCAAGTGCCAGCCTCCCCGCTCTGAGAGTCTCAGCCGAGCTTCTAAAGTGGGCACCTGCCACCGGCCCTGGCATGCCTGTGGCTGCCCTTCCCTCAACTTTCCCCAGACCCCCTGCCCTCCTCAGCTCACAGGGGCCAGAGCCGCCTCTGCTGGTGCCTAGCGCTGGGCTCCATTATCATCCTCCTCCGTTCCCCTCAGCCCCAATGCCTCGCACAGAGCATGGCGCCCGTCGGCCGGCGAAACCCAGTTCCGACTTGGGCCAAGCCCCTTCCTCTCCGCACTGCTGCAGCACGGCCCGGTCCTTCAGGATGCAAGGCGGCGAGGCAGCCGGTGTGTAAGGAGACCTTCGCCTCTTGAAACTCAGCTCCTGTCTCACCTCACGCAACCCACCCCGTCTCCAGAGTGTCCCCACACACGAGGCTTGCGTCAGAGCGATCCTTCCTGGGAACGTTGATCCTCTCTGGGCTGGCTTGAGGGCGGGCAAGCTCAAAACTCTTCCAGGATTTGGGCACCTTGCGTGACCGTCCCAGCTGCCTCCTCTCCCCCTTCTGGCCAGCCCTCCTTCTCCACAGGGAGAAAGCAGTGGCCGCTGGACATTAGCTCTGACGTGGCCCACTGGGCCATGCAAGTGTAGGAGGACATGGTGAGGAGAAAACCCCTCCAGGCCTCACCCCTGGTGATAGCGGGGCCGGAAGTCACACTCTCAGCAACCCCCCGTGAGCCAGGTTCAGACAGAGGAGGAGGAGGAGGAGGGGGTCCCAGAGAGACCCTCACAGCTAAGTGAGGACAGCACAGTGAGTGTGGAGGGGTTTGGGACGTGACTGGGAGTGGGCACCCAGACTGCTGGTTGTGCCAGGCGCTGCCTCTTCCTGCAGGCGGTGGGTGTGTCTGAACGCAGGACGGGGAGGCAGGAGGTGGTTCCGGCCAAGTCAGGGCACCATGCGAGTGGCACAGAGAGCACTGGGGTTCTCTCCCGTGGGGGGGCTTCACTGAGGAGGCTGAGGCCCTCACGCTCCTCCTGAGGGAACAAGGGTCCTTCGTGTTCCCCAGACCCCTCTGCCCACAGTCCAGGCCAGTTTCGTGGCAGAGCAGGGTTTTCTCTCAGGGGTGGGTTCAAGTCCTGAGCTCCATCCCACGGGGCACAGGGGGCTCGGTAATCCCTGAAGGCTGACCTCTGGCATTGTGGCCTCGACCTCCGTCCCTGCACCTGCCTCCCCACCTGCTCCTCCTCCTCAGCACCCTCGCCTGCCCCACTGCCCCGGGGCCCCAGTGGCCGCAGGTCCTGGCTCCTTCCACCCAGGCTCCCCCTCCCTTGACACTCTGGTTTCCCAGAGTCCTGAGCTCTGCTTCCTCAGCCCCTCAGCGTGCTACGCACTTGCCACCCCTGGCGCGTTTGATCCGTCCGCCTCATCTTCTTGCCTACTGTCAGGGAAATTGGAATCAGACTCCGACCTGCAACGAGATTAATGTTCTAAGGGTGCGCGCGCGCCTCGGAGTCAGCCGGCGTTGCTGCTCTTTGATAATCTATTCAACCCATTTGGCTCCATCATTAATAGACAGCTGTGTATTCTGTGATGATTACAATATACATTAATCAAAGGCACGTTGTGCTGAGAGTTGAAAATAACACTTCCTTTTCTCTCCCTTCACAGGAAAAAGAGGAAAGAAAGACAGAAAGGAATAAAGAAATAAAGAAAGAAGTGTTCCTCTATACATCAACCAGGAGAAAGGTATTCAGACTAAACGGCAAACAGGCTAAGAGCTGCTTCTCATGAGTGAATGAATGCATCCTTAAAAATGCGTGGAGGCAGATGAGAATGGGGCTGGAGATCAGGGTGTCCTGGTAGGAGAGAAACTGATCCTCTCCCCACCGTCAAATAAAACCTCTTAGAAATTCTGGGCCAGTGGCCCTCACGTTCCTCCCTGCATCTCAAGGTCTGGTTTTCGGTTTAAGCAGCATCAGAGACATTCCAAAGCCTCACGGTCGACAAATACCAACGTGGCCACGTAGAATTCAAATGAAACTGCACCGTGGCAAGCAGCAGCGTGTGGGGCCTGTACAAATTTGGGCTCTTTGCAATGCCGGGCCGGCCAGCGTATGGAGGAAAGAGGGCGGGAGTGTCTGGAAAGAAGAGCCTCAGCACGGTTCTTGGGCTGTGCCTGCGAGCTGGCCCGGAAGGCGCAGCAGCTTCGCCCTCGGTGCATCGGCGCTGGCGTCCCATTGGGCGGACTCCCTATTCTCACCAGGCCATGGCAGGACCTGCAGGGGGTGCTGGGGGTGAACAGGAGGAGGGAGTGTGTGCGCACTGACAGGCGGCATTGTTCTAGCCCGCAGCTGGACGTGCGCAGGCAGCATGGGGACACCGGGCCTGATCACAGCACCTGGAGCCAGCAGCAGGTCAGGGCGACTTCCCTGCTCTGCTGCTTGCCAGCATGACAAACTCGAGCCAGGCATTTTGATGTTTTGGCCATTTTCCTTCTGTGAAGATCATAGTTTTTAGGTCTGGTATCTTAGAGATTGTGCAGGACAGGTCGGCCCTGTCAGTGTTCGCCACTCCCAGTTCCAAATCTGCAGTGGAATAACCAAACAATGACCTGCAAAGCCAGCTCCCTGAAGCCGTCACCGCACGGCAGCACTGCATCAGCCTGCTCCAGTGCTCCTTCCTCGGTGCTCACTGCAGTGTTAGGACACAGGTGCCGGAGGGGACCCAATGAGTGAATGGAAAACAAGGGCATGAAGAGCTCCGTGGTGGCCGGGGCACGGAGAGAAGCCCAGAGTCATGGAATCTACAGGTGGTGGGACGAAGACGAGCTTCACCAGGGTCCAGCCAGACTCTCCCGGTGTCCGCTCTGAAGAGCGTTGCACAAGCACTGGGTTCAGAGATGGATTCCCAGCACTCGGGATTCATCCACAAGCCTGAGCCAGAAACAGCTTCCATGGGCTGGCTCTCAAGTGGGACCGTATAACTGAAGGTGACCTCAGAGCGAAGCCCACATGAGCAGGTCAGCAGATCTTAGCGTTAAGAACCAGCCGGTCATCTAAAGCATTAATGATTTGAATTTTTTTAAAGAGCAGATAATTCCTTTTTGTTGTTTGGTTTTGGCTTGGGGGCCCACCCGGCAATGCTCAGGGCTTGCTCCTGGCTCTGCACTCAGGAACCACTCCTGGTGGTGCTCAGAGGACCATGTGGGATGCTGGGGTCAAACCAGGTTGGCTACATGCAAGGCAAGTGTCTTACTTGCTGTGCTAGTCTCTGGCCTGATCATTTCTGTGAGATTCCAGAAGGTTCCAAGTTCTCTCCCATGCCTGCACCCTCACTCAGCACATGCTGGGGCGCCCACAGATTTTAGATGTGACTCCAGCCCCACAGGTACCCACATGGAGGAGCTACTCGCAAGCCCAGGCGTGCATGTGGCCTCTCACAGGGCGGAGCTGCAGGGGTGCAGCTGCCAGCTCTAGTGTTTCTGCTGGGCCTGATGTCCAGTTCTGACTCCCACCTGCACTCCCTGGCATGGGTCTGGGCTACTACTTATGTCCAGCATTGAGTGAGGGACAATCCACACAGCTTAACCTAAAGGAGGAAGTGGCTTCTTTCTCCCACCCTTGTAGAGAGTCACGTCAGCAATGGCCCCACCGGCATCTGAGGAAGGACTGGCGGGTGGTTCCAAGTGAGCTGTGGGCACCGGGACCACGAGGAGCACCTTATGGTGGTCATGGCCATGGAGACCTGCAGTGGAACCTGCACTGCGGCTTCTGCTAGCCCAGCCCAAGGACAGGTGGAAGCTGTTTCCGGGTCCGGTGGGGATTCTCCCGGTGAGAGAACCCCTAACCCTCTGTGGGATCTACAACTACGGAAAATAAAGACCAGTTGTGGTACAGTTCCAGTCATTCTTTTTTCTGCTTGTTTTGGGTGGTTCTCAGGGCTTACTCTTGGCTTTGCACTCAGGAATCATTCCCAGTGGGCTCAGGGGACCATAGCAGGTGGAAGGGATTGAAACAGGGTTGGCTGCATGCGAGGCAAGCTCTCTGCCTGCTGTAGTGTTACTCCAGTCCCCAGTGCCAGCTACTCTTTCTGGTCAGAATGACATGGCACAAGGACCTTCGGCTTGTTTCTGGAACTCTGTGGCACTTGGTCACAAGCAAAGAAATGCCCTACACAGGCCCAGGGCACCTCTGTCCCTCCTTTGAACATGAGGCTTCATCCTTTCTGAGGGGCTGGCAGCCTGTGAGACCCCCTTCAGCGGGACCCGATGGGGCATTTGTCTTGTATCTGCCTATCAGGGACAGTCACACACTTGCATTAAAGAGGATCTTGCTCTGTGACATGAGGACCGATGACAGTCCCCATAAAGATTCATCTCCCTACCTGGATAAGGAGGTCTGGAGCAGCACAGGGGTTAGGCTGCTTGCCTTGCACATGCCAGCCCCAGTTTTATTCCTGGCACCACATATAGTCTCCCAAGCCCTACCAGGAGTGCTCCCTGAGCACAGGGCCAAGAGTAAGTCCAGAGCATTGGCAGGCGTGATCCAAAATCAGAAAAATAAGAAACTACGGTCATCTACATGATGGAATACTACTTGGCTATAAGAAAAGATGAAGTAATGGAATTAAGTGCTTCATGGTTGGATTTGGAGAGTATTATGCTGAGTGAAGTTATTTGGAAGGAGAGAGACAGATAGAAAATAATCTCTCCTATGTGGGATATAAAGAAACAAATGACCAAAGTCTAAACCTGATAACTGGTCTACAGAGTGAACTGACCACGGTGGGGGCTGAGTGGGAGGGTGGGTTGGTGGGGGTTGATGCCAGCAGCTAGTGGTGTTGGAACATCATCTGCATGAATCCCCGTTGTGAATAAAATTATACAACAGTGTCTAATATGTATAAGATAAAGTTTGAATAGAAAGTTGTCTACCCTAAGAGTCAGAATGTTAGCTCCTATGGTGTTAAGCCCACTTCATGGCTCCCTCCAACACAGAACAAAGAGGTCACTGCTAGGAAAGACCCCCAAAAGGAGTCATGTGTACCCACCCATGCAAAAGCCCAAGACTGCGAGCTCCATCGATGCCAGCAGTGATGCTGATTATGCTTGCAGGCAATTAGAATTCTTCAAGCACTTCCTCATCCTTGATTCCAGTTCATTGCTGGCTCAGTTCTTGAAAATGACATTTACATGACATTGAAGCTGGATCACCCTGAGCGGAACGACTTTTCCAAGGTCACAGGAAGAAGAGGCAGGAATAGGGGCTGGAGCTGTACAGTGAGTAAGGAACTTGTCTGGTGCTAACCTAATCTGGGGCACTCTCTGGGGTCCCCCATGTCCTGCCAGGAGTGATCCTGAGCCCAGAGCCAGGAGTCAGCCCCTAAGCACCGCCAGGTGTGACCCTCCAAATAAAACAAAACAGAAAGGAACAGACTCATGATTCTATTGCTGTCTGGTTCTTCTGTGGCCCCTTTTCTGGGCTCGTGGCGGGGCTGGGCAGGAATGGGGCAGGTGTGTAGGGGGCATTTCAGCCGCAAGAATTTTCCCAGTAGGAGATTGTGTGACAGCCTCTTTAACTCTCCGCCTCCACCCCCCAATCCGTTACAAACTGTGGCTGGAGCAAATCTCAAGTGAACACATTACCACCAGCTCTCCAGTGAACGAGTGAGTGGCACTCTTAGAAGAGATACCCCTGGCAGAAGAACTGAAAACAGTAACTGCAGTGTGAGGACATTCTCCAGGACACCACTCACCCTCGTGGATGGCTCTTGCATTGTTTCTGGAAACTTCACCCACCCAGACACCTCACGGGCTTAGCTCTGCTGAGAGCCTGTTGGGTTTCCTTATGAACAGAGAAAGACTTATGAACATCAGTCTGGACAATGAAGGACTCAGTTTTGGGTTGGAGGGTCAGTGTTACCTATCAACCTATACCTTGTTCAGTAAGAAAGTCTTTAGCAGGTACCGCATCCACTGATATTTAGCAACGCAGAAGCTGGAGGTAGGACTTGAGCTAAACAATTCGGCCTGGGCCCACAGGTAAAGGCTGACCATAGCACGCTAATTCCTAACATGCCTCAGCTTAGAGTCTCTGAGCAAAGAAAACTAATGCTCAGCTCCAGGTTCCCTCTGAATTTTTTCAGGCCCACACATAGATTTTATACACTGAAAGGATGAGAAAATGAAGGTTCAGGGCAGGTAAGTCCCTTACAGAACATGGGGTCAACCAACTGAATTTCCACATCCTTGACTTGTTTTGCAAACCAGCCTTCTACCAAAGGTTGAAAAGTGACCTTAAAGGCAAACAGGATGCAAAAGGCAATCCATGGGGATGTGTGAAGGGATGAGGGAGAAGTGTGTCCCGGAGTACACGCAGGTAGGGCACCACGTACACACTTCAAAGGCCCCGTGCCAGCGGGAGGGCTCGGGCCTTCTCTCCTGGCTTCCCTGTAGCCTGAACTGAGCCAGGAACATTGCCTGCTTTAAGCCCACAGGCCCTCCGCATCTGGTATCAAATGTTCGCAGCATGCTAGCCACTGTCCAGTGGCCTGCTCTCACACCAATGCACCTTTACACCTATACAGGTGTGCTTCTGGTTTCCAATACTCATCTGTCTGTCCACCAAAGACTCAAAGCCAATGCCAGGCCATCCGGGCTCAGGAGGTGAGTCTTACCCAGCCTGTCCGACAGTCAGGGTTGGATTCAAACAATTGCCTACCTTGCTGCTCTCTCTGACCAGCCCTTACTCTCCACTCTAGCTAGCAACCACTGATGTCCAGCAGAGAACGCAAGATAGGAAGGAAATCATCTTCAGTTTACTGAGCACCAAGATCGTGGCTGTGGGCTTGAGAGCAAGACGCCATAGTGGAGCAGGCATGCATTTCCTCAACCCAACACCTTCCCATTTGTTCCTGTTCAGAAAATAGGCGGGGCCATTCTGCTTGGCTCAGAAGGTGAAGGAGAGGCTTCTACTTCTTCCCCTTGAACTCGAGATGGGCATATCCACCCCCACGTCTAACTTTCTGCAGCACCACAGGCTGGAACACAGGAGCAGGGAGAGAAAGGGTACAGGGCTGTTCTATGCTAATGCCCTTGTCAGAGTTTCTCTCTGGGACAGATGAGACAAAGCCATTCTCCACCAGGTCATCCTTTTTTTTTAAAATTTTATTGAATCACCGTGAGATAGTTACAAGCTTTCATGTTTGGGTTACAATCTCACAATGATCAAACACCCATCCCTCCACCAGTGCACATTCACCACCAATCTCCCCAGTATACCCCCCCTTTCCCACCCTCCCACTGCCTCCATGGCAGACAGTTTCCCCCATATTCTCTCTCTATGTTTGGGCATTATGGCTTGCAACACAGACACTGAGAGTTCATCATGTTTGTCCATTATCTACTTTCAGCACGCATCTCCCATCCCAACTGATTCCTCCAGCCATCATTTTCTCAGTGATCCCTTCTCTATTCTATCTGCCTTCTCCCCTCCGCTCATGAAGCAGTCTTCCAGCTATGGGGCAATCCCCCTGGCCCTTGTATCTACAGTCCTTGGGTGTCAGCCTCATGTGATGTTATTCTATACTCCACAAATGAGTGCAGTCCTTCTATGTCTGTCCCTCTCTTTCTGACTCATTTCACTTAGCATGATACTCTCCATGTCTATCTATTTATAAGCAAATTTCATGACTTCATCTCTCCTAACAGCTGCATAGTATTCCACAGTGTAGATGTACCAAAGTTTCTTTAACCAGTCATCTGTTTTAGGGCACTCAGGTTGTTTCCATATTTTGGCTATTGTTAACAGTGCTGCAATGAATATATAGGTACAGATGTCATTTCTACTGTGCTTTTTGCATCTTTGGAATATATTCCCAGAAGTGGTGTTGTGGGGTCATATGGAAGCTCAATTTTTAGTTTTTGAAGGACTGTCCATATTGTTTTCCAGAAAGCCTGGACCAGTCGGCATTCCCACCAAAAGTGAAAGAGCGGCCCTTTTTCCCCACATCCACGCCAGCACTGGTTGCTTTTGTTCTTTTGACTTTGTGCCAGTCTCTGTTCCACCGGATCATCTTGATAGATGGTGACCCCGCCCACTAGGAAACGCATCTGTAATGGACATGGGATGTAGCCAATCATCAAAGGAAACTTCCTCCCCTACTTATCAAACGAACTGGTCTCTTTCCCTCTCCTTCTCCTGTGTGAGAAGTTCTTAGGAGAAAGTGGATGCTGATGTTCTCTACAATCCAGACCACAAGAGTACAATCCAGTTCCTGGAGAGACAAGTCCGTCTCTTAGTGTTTTCTGGGAGACTTTTCAGGGCAGCAGTTAACATGCTCTGCCGAATGTGAAGGAATCCCAGGACATGGTTTCAGAAGTGCCGGTTATTGCTGCTGGCTGGTATATCCCATTGACTTCTCTTTCCTGTTTATCCCGTCTGGGTTTGGAAAAATAGAGGCCAGATGTGCAGAGAGCCGTGTTCTTCATTCTTCTCAAAGGGAAATGAGGTCATGTGATCAGATGTGAGTGTGTGTGTGTGTGTGTGTGTTTAAAAACTTGTGCTGTTGGTTATGTAAATGTTTAAAAGATGTTAGAGCTCTGGTTACACTAAGGGCTGTAAATACAGCCCAGAGCAGGAGAGGGACGAAGGACTTACTCGCCACCCAACACTGTTTTTTTCCTTCTTACGCTTCTCTCTGCTCTCTGGCTTCTCATTCTCATCCCTGGAGTTTCTCTTTCCAAGACGCACAATGTTGTAATCTTTTCAGCAAACAGAAAGCCAGAGTCTCATTCTCAGCCCTCAAGCTTCTGGTGCCTGGGCAAATCCCTGGCCACATGAGGTGTTTCCCCCAGGGCCCCGTACAGAGCATGGGCCTGGCCAGGGAGCACAAAGGCCAGAGGACGGGTCTGACCCTGACACAGCACATGCCACAAGAGCCTCCGAGCATGGCCCCCAGAGGGAAGTAAAACATTAGAAACCCTGCCAGCAGGGGCCTGGCCTGTGGGGTTGTCTCGAAGGAAGCACCCCTGGAAGGTGCTGCCCAGGAGGGAGCCTGAACTGAGTCTGGGGTTCAACAACTACGACTTAGTTTGCCCAGGAGGAAGAGAGCAATCTCCATGCCATCACAGCCACGAGGAAAAGAGCCGTGATTGTGGAGTGGAGGCACAGCAGGGAGGGCATTTGTCTTACATGTCGCCGACCCCAATTCGATCCCCGGATCCCACATGGTTCCCCCAAACCCTGCCAGCATGACCCTGAGTACAGAGCCAGAAGCAAGCCCTGAGCACCATCGATGTGGCCCAAAGCAAAACAAACAAAGCTAAAAACAAAACATGGTTGCTTTTTACCAAAACAAGAACTCACGGCCCGTCCTCCCCTTGCTCAGGCCCATGGGCTCAGCTCAGACCCAGCGGGGTGGGGAGGCCTGAGCTGCTGCGGCCGTCCCCATTTCCTCTCCCTGCCGGGCCCCGCGGGCCTCCCCACTCCCTACTTCTAGGTGCTTTGCCCTCTGCTCTGGGCCAGGCCCTGCCCTTGGCCGCACCACCTTCAAAAGACAGTGCATGGACCAGCTCTCACGCCAGCTGCCCAGGCCCACTCCGCCCCACAGGGTGAGAGCACTCGCCTGCTCGCCTGTCTGTCCACTGAGCTGGCTCTCTGAAGGCCTTCCGTTTGCCCTTGTGGGTCCCCTGGGCCCCCCTCCTCATAGGGAGTTTTGTGTGTGGGAAGTCCGTGCTGGGTGGCCGGGAGCCTGGCCACAGGGGTCACTGACCCCCCATCTCAGAGGAGGGCCAGCACCCCTGCCCTAGCACAGTCCTTGAACTCTGGCTGAACCTTGTTCAGGAGCTTCATCCTGGGAAAAGAAACTGCATTTGCATCGATTCTCCGCGCACTCTTTCTCCTTAGGCCCATCCATCCTGCCTTCCTGACACGGCCTCTGAGCTGCAGCCTCCCCTGGCCTCTGGGTAAATACAGGCTCCGGAAGGGTATTTATTGGCCTGCAGCAAAGACGCAGGGGGAGGGGAATCTGCTCTCTAGGTGAGTGATAAAAAATAAAACAGAGCCGCGCGCAGATCCGTTTGCCAGCTGACTTACCACAAATCTCTTATTTATAGCCTCATAACCTTCCCCTGGCCTGGCCGGCTCCGCTGCTCCCGCCCCACCTGGGTGCTCCCCCCAAGCCCTGGAGGGACCCGATCTGCCCGAGGCTCCTGGTCGCCATGGCTGGAGCCGTGGGGTGTCCTGAGCACACTGGGGGAAGTGAGGGCGGCCCCAGGGCCCAGCACCTGCTCAGGCATGGCAGCCGCATGCATGGTAGAAGAGTCCAGCGCCTTGGACTCGACGGCCATCCCGGGTTCCTCTATGCCCAGCGTGGCAGGTGACTCCAAGGAGGGAAGGACGAGGCCGTGTCCCTCCCCGGGCCTCTATCTCTCACCAGCTTGTCACCTCAGTTCATCTTAATAGCCCTGTGGGAAGGGAATGTGCCCTTGAACAAACCCACCCTGAACCCCTGCTGCCCCCTGGTCCCTCTCTCTCTGCTCCTCACCCTCCCCCAGACCCCTGACTGGGTGCTCCTAGGGTCTCTGGCCAGCTGGAGCCCCGGTGGCCCTGTCCCCATCACGCCCATTCTCTCTGCATGTCACTGGCCCTGCCCTTCCTCCCGGTCCTCTCTGCTCCCCACCTTGAGGCCTTCTCTTCACAAGCCTCAGGAGCCCTTCCCGATGCTGTTTGCCAGTGGCCCAGGTTCCGAATGCTCTAAGCAAGCCAGTTTCCTATCTCTCCTCCTCCCTGTCTCTCCCCCTCCCTCTCTTACCCCCTTTTCTCCCCCTCCCCCCTTCTGAGGATCTATGCTGCTGGATTTAGGATCCAGGGGCTAATCCACGGTGATTCCCTCTCAGCACCTCTAAACCAATTACAGATCCAAAGAGTCTTTGCAGACTGAAGGCCGCCTTCACAGTCCGGGCTTAGGGGCTGGTAATTTATTCTAGGAGCTGAGACTCCACCCATTGCAGGTCCCCTCTTCTGAGTTTCCAAGGCCCTCACCACGGCTCCTTTGGGGCCTCCTGTGGCCTTCTCCCGTGATGGAGGCCACCTCCCACGGACAGATACTTCCAGGGCCTGCAGCCCAGCGCCTGGCTCCCAGCCTGCCCCATGGACACCCATAAACAGCAAATGGGTCACTAGAGGGACCGGGTGTCTGTTTCCATGTGACAGAACTTAGGGCCTCTGGGAGGCACCGGGACAGGCTGACACCAGGATGGCCTGGGATGTATCCCTGCTGGGACTGGGATCTGGGGCCCTTTCTTGGTACCAACCACTGCCTGGAGGGGGCCAGAGTGATGCCTCTGCAAAATTCTCTTCTCTCATCACTTAGGGCATGTAGGAGCCCATCCCATGCCCATCCGTCAGAGGCTTCCTCCCACCGCCCTGCTTTTTGTTCTCCCTGTCAGGTAATGCCGGACAGGCCTGGAGAGACAGTACAGGGAGCAGACACTATTGCCCTCGGTGTGGGAAACCTGTTTCAGTTACCTCAGCACCACAGAGGATCTCCTGAGCACGGAGGCAGGAGTCAGCTTGAGCCCCTAAACCTAAACCAAACACACGCATGCACGCCTCCCAGAGAAACACTCCCTTCCTCGGCTCTCAGCTATCTTAGGGGAAGGTCCCCGTCTGTGTTAGGTTCCAGAGGCCCTGAATCCCCGCTGCTCTGGTACTGTTTGGGGGTCTGGCTGTGTTGAGACTGGGGGTGGGGGGGCACGGGGTGGGAGCAGCATCTGGGGGTGGGCGGCCAGGAGACCCCACGGGGACTGCAATGCACCCCGCAGTGTCTGCAGATACAGAGCTGGGGCTTCCCTGCGGCACTGGGTCCAGGCACAGCAGCACCATCTTCTCTCGCGAGAAGCCCGTGGTGCAGAATCCAGTGAGGACAAGGCAGAGTCAGTCCAGGGCCCTGGGAGCACAGTCGCCTGGAGCCCAGAGACCTGCCAGCTGCCCCTCTCGGGGGAAGCAGCAGTCTGTGAGCAAGGTGCTGCAGGAGGGAGCCCAGCCCCCCCTCCCCCTGCACACACGCACAGCTTTCCTGTGTCCCAGAAGCCTGCCCGTGCTCGCGACCCTGGGAGAGCCACTCGTGGGACAAGTGCTTCCTCGCCCCACCACCGCCCTCAGCGGCAGGGTTTCTTGGACTTGCTGGAAACCTCTCAGACTCCACCCAGGGCCTCTCTCTGTCTCTCTCTCTCTGTCTCTGCCTCTGCTCCTCCTCCTCCTCCTCCTCCTCCTCCTCCTCCTCCTCCTCCTCCTCCTCCTCCTCCTCCTCCCTCCCCTCCAATTCTCCTCTTTTTACTGGAAACAACTTTGGACTACACCACAGAACTTTCAGGGGTGCTTCTACATGCCTCTTTGAAAGCAAAGTCACCGGTGGTTCAGGAAATGGTCCCGTGACTAAAAGCCAAGCTAGAGGCATGGTCCGATTCCCGGAGTGGCCCATGTGTGCTGAGATGGGTCTGTGGTTCTGCTCCCCGAGAGTTGTGATTAGCCCTGACAGCCAGTGCGGCCAGTGTGTGAGCTCCGCGGCCAGATGAGAGAGCTCGGGGAGCACCAGCTTCACACCCACACAGTTGTGGCCATCACAACACTGCAAGGCGAGTGTGGAGGCCTGTGGTCCCAGCACTGCCCCCTAGAGGCCCTGCTGTGCTACCAAGTGCTTCTCTACCTCCGTTCTGTGGTCTGAACCCATGGCTCATTTGGGATTCTTCGTGCCACTTCCCTTGCTTTGCTAGGAAATCCCATTCAGAGGGGCTCCTGTGGCATTTCTCTTTCTCTTTCTGACTTGTTTCTCTTAGCAAGATGCCCTCCACACCTATCTGTGCTAATATGGTTGTAGACCACCCTTTCTCATGGCTAAGCAGTGTTCCCATGTGTACACTGAGCATTTGGCAAATACACACTACACTGCATACAGGTGCCCAGCTGTGATGGGCCGCAACTGCTGCTTTATCCACTCATCCATCTTCGGACATTCGGGTTGTTCTCAGATCTTGGTTATTGTAAATCGAGCTGCAATGAACACAGGTATACACAAACCTGCTGAGGTTTGGGTGGTCTTGGGGTAGATGCCAGGAGTGGACTTGCTGGATCACATGATAAGTCTTCTTGTGCCAGCTTGAGAAACCTCCGCACTGTCTGTCCCCAGGGTCTGGAGCAGCTTCAGACCCACCAACAACAGAGAAGTCCAGGAGGAGCCGCTGGCCGAGGGTGGGGAGGAAGGGGAGCCGGCCTTCTCATCTGCGTGCTGGAGGAAGGGACCCCAAGAGCAAAGGACAAGCATGCCAACAGCACCCTGCCCATCGCATGCCCCTGGGGACACATCAACCCCTTTTGATAGTTTTCTTAAGGGAAGAACAGGACAGCACCCACGTCACAAGAGCACATGAGGTGTAAATGCTCAAGAATGCTTTGTCCTGGTCTCAGAAAGAGGAGCCCAGTGCACATTAGTCAAGACACAGAGTTACGTGTGTGTATGTGTGTGTGTGTGTGTGTGTGTGTGTGTGTGTGTGTGTGTGTCAACAGTGGGATCTCAGTGTGCAGTGTGTGTGAGAGAAAGAGAGAGAGAGGCAGAGACAGAGAGAGACAGAGAGACAGAGAGATATGCACAGAACAGGAAGACCTACTGCAGTGGCAATATCACAGATCTGAAAGGCAAAGAATCTGGAGATGACCTGGGTGAGAATCCTGGGGAGGAAGTCGGGAGCTCCCCCACAGAGGACCTGAGTAAGCAAAGGAGCTGAACCATTTGCAACCTGCTGAGTGCAGGGAATGACAAGGAGAGAGGTGTGCCCAGAATACTGAATGCCAGGCAGTGCGAGGCTGATGGGACTCATGGCAGGGAGGCAGGCACCAGCCCTGGAGGGGCTGCGATGCAAGTGTGAGCTGTGTGCTGCAGGCAGGAGGCAACTCAAGGCAGAATGGGAAGTGCTCACACTTTTGGTACTGAAGGATTATTCTAGAGACTGTGCGATGGAGGATCAGGCTGGGCCAGGGAGATCTCTTGGGGGATGGCAGGTGTTGAGGGCCTGGGAGAGAAATTTGGAAATGGTCTTAGAAATGCAAGCATACAATTAAAAAGCATTTAGGAGGCAACAGGAGTATGGATTGCTTGATGCAATGAGGAAAGGGGGCCAGGAGAGACATGAATCTGGACTTGTTCTTGGCTGGGGTCGTGGGAGAGTATCCAGGAGCTGGGACAAGGTGAGGGGTCAATTCTGGGCAGTCATGCATGAGTTTCACATGTGCAGAGTTGCCCGTGATCAGGGCTGTTGTTCTGAGGGCTGGGTCTGTGGCCCAGGGCTCAGGAGAGCCCAGCAGACAGCAAGAGTGGAGTTGGGGATCACCAGTTTTCAGAGAGAGGCGTAATTCTTGGAACAATGAGGGCAACCAAAGGGAAGAGCAAGTGAAGGGGAGCTGGGGGAACCCGAGGGACTGAGAGGAAGGAGAATGTAGGAACCATCCGCCAGAGTTTGGAGGAGAGACGATGTGCAGCAGACCGAATACTGCAGAGACCGGGCGGGGAAAGACTGAGCTGTGCCCTCTGCGAGGGATGAGGACGGATTTACTGGAGCTTGAGAGTGGATGTCAGAGCAAGGGCATCTGTAAGATAAACAGGGATAATCAGATAACCATCCAGACAGGGCTGGAGAAGGCAGCTGGGGCCAGACTCTACAGAGAATCAAAACCTCCTCAGAGGTGCCTGCCTGGCCATCTCCAGTAAAGCAGAGCCCCTGTCACTCTGCCCATCTGACATCACTTGGATTTCTTCAAATCACATTTGCTCGATGGCACCACATTTATATTCCCTCCAGACCTCTCTGGCAGGGGTGCAGGCTGCCTATGGCTCACAGCGGGATCTGGGTGTGAGAACCAGCTCAGCCGCAGAGCAGGGACCCGCTGATGGCTGCTGTGGGCAGACGTGAAGGGGATGGTGGAGAAGACTCCCCAGGCAGAATACCCTCTGCATCTAGATAAATGGGCCCACATTTTAACTGGTGGAGAAAGTCACATGTTTGGGAACAAAAACTTAGACAGATTAAGAAGAAATGCAGGGGAGGGATGCCAGCAGCTGGGCTATTCCAGGTAGGCCAGTTCACCACCGGGCCCAGGTCTCTGGAGTCTTATTGGGACGGGGCAGACCGAGTCCTTGCCTGCCAGAGGCCCAGCGCTCCACCCACCCACACCCAGCTACCGCCAGCACCAGGGAAATGGTCCAGTTTCATGAACAATCTTGGAGAGAGGCCGGCCGCTGACTGTCCCGGCTCGAAGCTCCTGGTGCATGTGGTCGCATATGCACCCACCAGACAGCTCCAAATGCTTCAGAGCTGACAGCCTCGTAATGGCTCAGAGATTAGAGGGGAAAGTGCACGGAAGCCCACTGAGCTCAATGAGTGAAATTATCAACTAGCACCAAAGAGCCCAGCAAATCCCCAGGTGATGACTTTTCAGTACGCCATTACAACACATATGTTGGAACACACAGTATAAAGTAAATTATTTTGTGCCTGCTAAGAGGGCAGGCTTGGGGGTGGGTGAGAAACTGCGCACATTGGTGGGAGGCAGGGCACCTTGGTGGTGGGTTTGGTGCTGGGACAGCGAATACCTGAAGCAACTGCATTGTGAACAGGTTTGTAAATCATGGTGTTTAAATAAAGTTTCATACAAACAAGAGGAAAAATATTTTGTTAAAAAAAGAGAGAAAAACATAATGGGGCCTGTTCCAGATATTGGAGTCCTTTTCTAAGACCCCCGGAATCCAGATGCCAGAGCTGATGTGGGTAGTCACTGCTTTATCCTGCGCTGTCTCCTAGAGGACCGGGCCTGATATGCCCATTATAAAGATGTTTGGCCTGATAGACTGGGGCCTTTGAATGTGCAAAAGTTTGGTCCCTAAAGACTGAGTTAGTTAGGCAATTCACCAAAGAATGGTCTCCTTCTTTTGATGATTTCTGGTCTAAGAAATAACTATTGATGGTGTAGGGCATACAGGGCTCCCAGCCCATGTGAGTGCTACCTCCTAACCCCATGCATTTTTTCTCTTATTTTTTCTCATTTCTTTCTTTCTTTCTTTCTTTCTTTCTTTCTTTCTTTCTTTCTTTCTTTCTTTCTTTCTTTCTTTCTTTCTTTCTTTCTTTCTTTCTTTCTTTCTTTCTTTCTTTCTTTCTTTCTTTCTTTCTTTCTTTCTCTTTCTCTCTCTTTCTTCTTCCTTCCTTCCTTCCTTCCTTTCTTTCTTTCTTTCTTTCTTTCTTTCTTTCTTTCTTTCTTTCTTTCTTTCTTTCTTTCTTTCTTCTTCTTCCTTCTTCCTTCCTTCCTTCCTTCCTTCCTTCCTTCCTTCCTTCTTCCTTTCTTTCTTTCTTTCTTTCTTTCTTTCTTTCTTTCTTTCTTTCTTTCTTTCTTTCTTTCTTTTTTTCTTTCTTTCTTTCTTTCTTTCTTCCTTCCTTCCTTCCTTCCTTCCTTCCTTCCTTCCTTCCTTCCTTTCTTTCTTTCTTTCTTTCTTTCTTTCTTTCTTTCTTTCTTTCTTTCTTTCTTTCTTTCTTCCTGTTTGGAGGCCAAACCTGGCGGTGCTCAGGGCTTACTCCTGGCTCTACACTCAGAGATCACTCCTGGAGATGCTTAGGGATCATATGGGGCACTTGGGGTCAAACCATGGTCAGTAACACGCAAGGTAAGCACTCTGCCTACTGTATTATTGCTCTGACCACCTATCCCCCCACATCTCATTTTCTTAACCCTTTGCAGCACCTTTAATTTGATCCCATTCACCTGGAGCTGGTCCCCATCAGTAGAAGGACATACCAGACACAGTGACAGGACAAGAGTAAGAAGGCCCAAAAGAAGTGTGAGAGGTAAGAGGCCCAGAGTGGGCCATCTCCTTTCCTCCTCCTTCAGTGAATGACTGTGCACTTCACACGGTGAGTCAGGAACTAGCAAAGCACTGCTCAGTGGCATTCATTCTCTCCTTACAACTGAGGTGAAAGGATGAGAGCCAAGACCCACCGAGACCCCAGAAGGATCCTGGGGTCCTGCATGGTGGTGCATTCGGCGGCATAAATGACAGGCCTTGAGTGCTGGGCTTTGAGCTGAGATAGGAGGCCACCAATAGTTCATGCCGGAGAAACACCCTAGTCATTCCTGTTTCAGAAGAACTCCTGGCAGCAGGATAGCCATGTTTGAAGAGGGAAGAACAGATGATTGGATAAAGAAACTGGTACATCTACACAAAGGAATATTATGCAGCTGCCAGGAAAATGAAGTTGTGAAATTTGCTTATACATGGATGGACATGAAGATATCCTGCTGACTGAAATGAGTCAGTGGGAGACGGACAGACATAGAATGACAGCACTCATTTGTGGGATATTAAAAAAAAAACCCAACATAGTGTGTAACTAATACCCAAGACAGAGAAATGAGGGGCCAGGAGGATTGGTTCATGGTTAAAAGCTTGTCACAAGTCGGGGGTGGGGGGTGAGCAGTTAGGATAGAGAAGGGGCCACTATGGCAATGATAGTTGGAAATAATCACTCTGGACAAGAACTGAGTGCTGAAAGGAGGTAAAGGAAAAAAGGACTATACGTGATAATCTTTCAGCGTGTATTGCAAACCAGGGCCTAAAGTGAGAGAGAGAGAGGTGGAGGGGGGGGGGGCGGGAAATTGCCTGCCATAGAGGCAAGCTGGGGGTGGGGTGGCAGAGATTGGCAGGAGGGAAGTTAGGGACATTGTTGACGGGAAATGTACACTGCTGAAGGGACAGATGTTGGAACACTGTATGACAGAAAATCATGAGCAACTTTGTAACTGTGTGTCTCTTGGTGATTCAATAAAAAGAGAGAGAGAGAAAGAAAAGAATGAAGGGAAAGGCCTGAAGGAATGGCTCCATGGGGAGTTTGCTGGGGTCACTTCCCACCGGAATGCAAGAGCTAGTCTGCCTCTTCCCAAAGCCCCCCTTACCACCTGCAGCTGGAGCCGGACAGTCGCGGGGGCTGGGGCAGCCTGGAGACGGCAGGCACAACCGTCAGAGCCTTTCTCTGGGAGCCCCACTGAGCACTGGTTAGAGGAGACGCCAGATGGCTGCAGGGAGACTAGGGGGGCTTCCCGAGGAGTCCTCTCAGGCCGCAGGGAGGACCTGTGCTAGGGTGGGTACAGCACCCCCCACACCAGACTGCTTTCTGTCTTCCCAGCTTGAACTATCACGTCTGCTCCTGTTTTCTGGGTAGAACTGACAAAAACCAAGACAAACTAAGAAGCTGCAAGGCTTCAGCGGCCCTGAGGGAGACTGTGGCTTGGTTTGTTCTCAGCGTAGAGACCTCTGGAACCTGGGCTGAGCCCGGGGGAGGAGCAGAATGCTTCATCTTCACGCAGGGCTTGTGGCCAAGTTACCTGACCCAGGAGCAGAAGGACTGGAGGGGAACCCCAGTGAGTCCCATGGCCTCCCGGGGCCTGTCTGCATGGGTGTCCTGGGGAACTGCAAGCCCGCTCACTAACAGACACACACAGCACACACGCACTCCCTCGCATCCTCTCACAGACACCCCCTCTCATACACACGCACACACACTCCCTCTCTCACATACACACACACACATTCCCTCTCACACACACACACTCCCTCTCACACACGCACACACACACTCCCGCTCACACACATGTGCACACACACCCTCTCTCACATACACACACATTCCCTCTCACACACACACACACACACACACTCCCTCTCACACACACGCACACACACACTCCCGCTCACACACACCCTCTCTCACATACACACACACTCCCTATCATACACATGCACCCATACTCCCTCTCACACGCACACACTCCCGCTCACACACATGGACACACACACACACACACACACCCTCTCTCTCACATACATAGACATTCCATCTCACACACATGCACACATACTTCCTCTCACACACACACACTTCCGCTCACATACAGGCACACATACACTCCCTCTCTCACACACACACACTTCCTCTCATACACACACATACATGTACACTTCCTCTCACACACACTCCCTCTCACACATGCGTGCGCACGCACACACACACACACACACACACACACTCATGCAGACGTAGGTGGAGAGTCAGTAAGTGGACCCAGCCAGAGCTGGTTCTGTGGCACTCTCCTCTCAGTCAACCCTGGGGGTGCAGCTGGTTTGTTTCTAGGAGAAACACACGGTGCCTCTCCGGGCAGGCTGAGGAGGAAAGGGATTTGTGGGGTCCCGTAAAGCTGTTGCCGTCTGGTATCAGTTACAGCCTGGGAGTGGAAACAGGCCTGGGGCTGAGGGATTGTGAGGAGATGTTGGCCAGGACCAGGAGATTTCTGGCAGGTTTCACCACACCTGGACACAAACTGCCCAGTACTGGAGGAGTCTGTGTACAAAGACACACACACGCACGCACACTCGTGTGCGCACGCTCACTCATTAATTAGTCAAAAGCCTGCCCAGGTGTGTACACGAAGGAAAGGTGTTTCCTGTTTTCACATACCATTTCCCACTTCACCCCCAAGACACCCCTCCAAAAAAAAAATTCTGCAAGGGAGAATCATTTTATTGTGTGTGTTCCAGAATTAGCGAGTGACACACGTGCCTATCTCTCTGCATTGGCTCTTTCCTTCCTTTTGTTCTGTCCTTGCTTTCCCCTGATTTTCACCCATTTCTTTGGTTTAATCCCCCTCTTTGCCTGCCTCTCCCCCCCACACACACCATCTTCCCTCCTTCTTTTATCTGGTGGTTTCTGATCTTTTGGAGGACTCCTTTCTCTCCTCTATTCTCCTCTTTCCCTTTCTCTCTCCTTCGGCAGCCCCTGCCTCTTAAGAGCCGCCCAGCGACTCTGCAGAGGTCTACACTCAAAAGAGCTCACTTGGCTTTAATTAGGATCCTTTCAGAAACCCTGACCCCAGAGGACGCTGCGCACTCCAACTGCTGATTCCCCTGCTCTGTGTTATCACCTCCCTCCTCTCCGCCTGCAAGAGCCAAAATCCAATAAAAGAGATTTAGAATAGACATGTAGGAGAGGAAGGGGCGGAGAACACCCCTCTCCCTCCCCTGTCCTGTGCGAGAGAAACCTACACTCCAAGAAGGACCTGGCACCCCAAGGTCATGAAACTCAGTCAGACACAGAGCTGACATCTGACCCCCAGCTGTCCCACCCAAGGCTGTGGCCACAAGGCGCTCCACTGAGCATTAAGCAAACACCTCTCGGGACCAGACTTAGCTTAGCAACAAGTGCTGACATTTTTCCAGACGTGCCCAGAGGCATCTTGGGAAGAAGCTGCAGAGTTAAACAAAAACAAACGGTGAACTTGGTAATTGCACACCCTCCTATTTTCTTAACAAACCGACTGGATCTCGTTAATGGAGGCTTCTGAACGTAGACAGAGAGAACCTTGTCGTCACCCGTTAAATATGTCTAATTTCACACACTGTCATGTAGCTCTCCACCCAGCTGCCGCGCCACTGAGAAGGACTAAATTGCTACAGCTTGGCCCATTTCTTAGCATGCAGGTATTTTCCTCAGCACCCTGCTGTAACTGTCGAGCAGCAGGAGTCCTGCGTCTTTGGCATCTCAGCTTTTGAGGGATAGCCCTTCTTGTCTCGTTCCTAACGCTATCTACCTGGCATCTGTCGCACCCGAGTCCTGCCCTGTCCGGTGCACAGGGCACCCATCTGGAACAGGAGATTGACTGCAGCCTCCCAGGACCCTTTCAGTGCTAAGTGTTATTGCTCGGACTTGTGCTACCCTTGCCAAGAGCTTAATTGCATGAAAATGCGAACACAATTGGGTTTGTGTTAGGCCCTTCCTTTGCTTACAGAGCCATCTTCCACATCACGGTCTCCCCAGTGCTTGTTAGCAAGTCTGTATTTTTAAAAAAAAAAAAACTGAAAAAATAAAAATGAATATATTGAACCTCTGGGTGTGCTCCACTCCCCATAATGAAATGTGCACGGAGGACATGCGTCCGGTTCAAGGACTTTCTGCAAAGTTATAATAACTTAACAGTCATAAGCTAATAGTGCAATGGAATTAATAGCGGCCATGCGGCCATTGAAGCTGTGAGATGCCCCACACTGTGGGCTTTTGCCGCTCTCTCTCTCTTGAGTGTCTATAAGCTAATAGCAATTAGCTCCTGAGTTAATGGCAGCTGCGGTCATAATGAGATTGGAATTGATCATTTAGAAGCAGACTCCCATGAGCTGTCTTATGAGGCATCGCCATTGCAAACCGCTGTCTTGACCCCTTCTTCTCATACCTTTCATCACGACCCCGTCTTCCTGAAGGCTTCCTGGGCTCACACAGTGCATGACTCACCAAGGATGCAGGAGTAAAGCAGAGAGGTAGGTTGGCTCGCCTGCAAACACCGTGATCTGAACCCATGATGGACAGGTCCCACTTGTGCTGCAACCCCTCTCTCTGGCAGTTACATCCACCCGAGCTTCAGATTTTCTTCCTGATCCATCACCATCTCTGATCTAGCCAATGTATTACTTCCTTAGAACCTCAGTTTCCACTGTCATAAAAAAGGGCTTCTATTACTTATCTCAGGGGTTGTATATATGATGTAACAAGGAAATCTATGTAGAAGGTCATTTTTGTTTGTTTTGGGGGGAGCTATAATTGATAGTACTCACGGTCTCTCTGACTATGGGTTCAGGGGTCACTTCAGGGCATTTGTTGCTGAGGGGACCTATGCAGGCTGGAAGTTGAAACTGGTTGGCTGTGTACAAGGCAAGCACCTTCTCCATGGTTCTATCTCTCCGGCCCCAGTGCTAAAGATCTTATAGAGTAACTTACATGAAAAGATACTCAATGAATTTTTCTGTATTTTTTTTAGCTTTCAGCTCTTTAATAAATCATCCTCCAAATTAGTGAGCAAAGGTAACAATTATTTGCCTCAATGTGATTCATGATCATGTGAGTCTGTGGGATCACATGGGGTCTGTTTCTGATCTGGGACAGCGTGGCTGATCTCTGCTCCTGCTTTGCGTATCTGTGGTCAGCTGATGAGTCAGTTGGGGTCTGGAGAGTCAGGGTCTGCTCTCGTCAAGGGTCAGAGGGTAATTGGGTCACATGTGTCATTCTTCAGCAAGCTAGCCTGGGATTATTCATGTGATGGTCTCAGAGACCCAGTTCAGATAAAGAACTCAATTCCCCACCTATGAGTGCTCTGCTTCTGTCACATTTGCTATGGTCCCATTGGTCAAGGAAGTCACATGGCCCAGCCTAGGGATTCACCTCCTGATCTGATGGAAAGTGGCAGTAGAGAATAAGTGGGGAAAAAAGGTCTGTGGTCACTGATCCAATGTAGCACCCCTGTTTCTTTTCATTCTTTCTATTTACTTACATATTATGCCTGGGGCACAGTAGCCAGACCCCAGTGGCCATTGAGAATACTAATGAATAAATGAGTTAATGAACAAACACATGGAGTCTTCTGATACTGAAACAGAGACTCCGCAGCAAATAGGAGTTACCTAAAATAGTGCAGCGATTTGGTGTTCGGTGTGGAACTCAGTCCTCAGGCTCAGGACCTCAAACCAGAAGATTGATTTCCACAGAGGAGGAAGCTGGCTAAAGCAGGAGGAAGGAGAGCGTGTGAGACAAGAGCACAGCACTTGACAACGTGTGGGGACAATCCGCGTGGGTCCTCTCCGAGCTTGGTTTCCTGTGAGTGGGCAGGAGGGTGCGTCAGTGGTCCTCCCTCTGTGGTCTGGGATTGGTCGGAAGGGTCACCTGAAGCAACTGCTGAGCCAATGGTTCTCCAAGGAGAGACGGGAGGAGGGCTGCAGTATAGCCCCCACTGTTTCTGCTGTCACTTGAATGTTGCCGGAAATTCAGTTCTTAAGTCAATATGTAGATACTCCTTGATCCAGCTCCAAAGGGCCTGGACAAAAGGTGATTAAATTACTTAGGGATCAATTCCGAGGCTGTTTTCCATTCTTATTTAAAGAGCACAAACCCTTTTCTCATGAGGATTAACACAATCATTATTTGAAGAAAACAGGCTTATCAGAGGTCCCGAACAA
Organism: Sorex araneus; assembly: GCF_027595985.1. Classification (NCBI taxonomy): domain Eukaryota; kingdom Metazoa; phylum Chordata; class Mammalia; order Eulipotyphla; family Soricidae; genus Sorex; species Sorex araneus. The sequence goes on from NC_073304.1 coordinate 112,990,722, forward strand.
ATTTTATGGCTACCAGCAAGGGGGAGTAGAGGAAAAGAATCTTTGACTCCCCTAATTTTTATTTATTCATTTATTTGTTTTTGAGCCACAGCCAGCAGCGCTCAGGGCTACCTCCTGGCTCTGTGGTGGGCCCAGCAGGCCCTGTGTGTGGAGGGGAGTGGAACTCAGGTGGGTGTGTGCCAGGCAGGCTGTCTACTTCTCTCCGGGCTCTTTTATTTATCTGGCTCCTCGACCTTTCCTGTTTGAAATCAGCGAAGGCCTCAGAGGGAAGAGGGGGAGAATCCAACTTCTCTCTGCATTTACCTGCCTGTATTTCTCTTCCTGCTCAGTTGTTACAAGATATTTGACCTGAGGGGCCTCATGTCTACATGTGTTGGCGACAAGGCCCTTCCTGCCGTGCCTGGCATCTCTGTCAGCAGAGTGTGAGTGAGTGTGAGGTAACAAACAGCCCCCAGCACTCAGGGCCTGCTGCGGCCCAGGCTTCTCTCTCCCTCACAGTCTTTCCTGGGAGGCTGGCTTTGGTTCTGTCCACGACAACATCCCTCCACCCCAAACGAAGACAACCGCCTTGTCCTGGGGCATGACAGTTTGTGTCTGAGGGGAAACCGGGGCGGAATTCTATAGCTCTTCAGGCTTCTGTTCAGAAGTGCCACACTTCACTTCTGCTCACATTTCATTGGCTAAATCACATCAAATGGCCAAGACTAATGGGGTAGGGAGGAACAATCTTCCATGGAAAAGACCGGCGAATATTTTAAACAATAATATAATCGAACACATATGGGCTCTGCACGGCTCTCCGTGGTGTGGTGTTTAGACAAGGGTATGAGTTTCCCAGGGCTGGGCTGGCAGGGATGGAGAATGAGGCCCAGGAGTGCGGGAGGGGGTGGGGGGCTAGGGGGGTTAGGGGGGGCTCTGGCGTTTGCTCTGTCTCCTTCAGTCTCCAGCAGAGGGAATTTTAACAGGCGTTTCCACGAAGCCGTTTGCTCATGAACTCCACAGACTTCCAGACATTTCTTCTTGAAGCAGGCCCAAGAATGTCTGGAGAGCAGCCAACGGCCCGGCTGTCTGGCCCCGAAGAATAAAGTGTCCCTCCCCCACCCGGTCACTCCGGGCAGGAGGCTGAGGTGTGTCTGGGAAAGGTGGGATGGAACCCTCCTTCCCTGTGGGCACAGGGGTCACCCCTGGGCCCTGCCCCCACGCAGGTGCTGACCCGCCAGGGCCTGAGAGGCCCTTCCTTGCCTGCAGCACTGCCACCCCCGCTTAGCCACTGCGGTCCTGGGGCTGTCACCTCCACCTCCTGTCTCCTCAGTGACGCGGAGGCTGGTGCCAGCTGCTCTCACAGGCAGAGGTGGGCTTCTCAGGAAAGGTCTCACAGCAGGCGGCAAAGCTGGCATCCCTCTGTCGCAGGGAAGCAGAGAGGGTGAGACGGGGCCTGAGGGGGCCACGGAGCAGGGAGGCAGAGACCACACACCAGGCCACAGCCCAGGACGGGCAGCGTGAGTGGACCCTCGAGGAAGACCCAGCCCCGACGTCAGAGTGTGGACGCAGGCCTGCTAAAAGCTCTGGCCCAGCTGGACAGCCCATGGCTCAGCAGAGCACTGGCCACTGAGACTCAGACGGAGGGACGGAGGGATGGAGGGATGGAGAGACAGAAGGATGGAGGGACAAAGGGAGGGGGGGACATAAGGACAGAGGGACGGAGAGACAGAAGGACGGAGGGACGAAGGGACGGAGGCCTGCACAACCTCGAGGAAGGCATGGGGCCATGCAGTGTGGCCCTGCCTGCTTCTCCTTGCTCCCTGAAAGGCCCATCCTGCCCCGAGGAGTGATGGGGTGTGCAAGGGCCCGGCTCCCCATGACCCCCAGCCCCTGCACCCTCCTCGGGGACTGGTGGGGAGGAGGAATTGCCTCAACCAGGGGCTTCTCCCCAGAAGCCAGGACGTCTCTGAGTGCTCTGGGCACTGTGGGAGAGTCTCAGGAGGAAAGCACGGAACATTCTGCAAATGTGTCTGGGGCGCAGGACAGCAGCAGTGCTATAATGGGGGGGGCTCCCAAGGGTGAAGAGGGGTGGAGGGTGTTGGTAGGGAGATGGGTTCTTGGCGCACACAGAGGCTGAGTGGGGATTTAGAGACCATTTTCTCGGGCTTGGTGGCCAGCGCCTCCTTCCACAGGTACTGCCAGTGTTTCCCAGACAGACGTTAGTTATTTATTGCTTTGCTGTTGTTTTAGAGCCGCGCCCAACAGTGCTCAGGGCTCACCGCTGGCTCTGTGCTCTCGGGGTGCCCTGTGGGGTGCAAGAGACCAAATTGGGATTGACTGCGAGTGCCTTAACCCCTGCCCGCTCTCTTCAGTCCCGAATTTCCATTTCTTTCCTAAAAACGGCTTGCGAGAGGGAGCTCCATGCCCCAGCCCCTCTGGTCACGAAGACAGCTTGGGGCTGGAGCGATAGGACAGCGGGGAGGGTGTTGGCCTTGCATGCGGCTGACCCGGGTTTGACCCCCAGCATCTGTCTGGTCCCTGAGCACCGCCAGGAGTGATTCCTGACTGCAGAGTAAGGAGTAAGCCCTGAGCATCGCCGGGTGTGACCCAAATAGCAAAAAATAAAAAATAAAAATATAAAGAAGTCAGCTGTGTTTCAGAACAGTGAGGCCCTCGAGTCCGTCCTCCCGCCTGGCCTTGCTCACGTCAGCAGCGGGTGCTGCTCACCCACAGAGTGCTCTCTCTCCCTCACAGTAGGGCCCCTTCCCCTGCAGCGGGGGAGGGGCTGGAGGGGTGCCCGCATGGGGCTGTGCTCTCTGCTCTATGCCAGGGAATAAGTGTCTCTAGGTGCAGCCAGAGCACCCCCCACTGCTGCCACCAGCCGGGGGACCATCACGCTGCGTGCCCTTCGGCAGAGACTCGGTGGTCAGGGGTCCCCGACTCTGCCATGCAGTGCTCTCTGGGAGAGCCCGGCCTGCGGAGCTCCCCAGGCCTTCCTATCGCTGGGTGACCACACTCTGGCTGCCCTGCAGTACCTCCGTGAGAAGTGCTTGATCTGTTTGGGGAAACTGAGACCCAGACAAGCGGCCTTCTCAAGACTCAGTTATAGTCCCTCTGGGAAGGTGCAGTGTGCCCAGGCTAGGGTCTCCAGCGGGTTCCTCTAGAAGCGACAGGCCCAGTACTGGCCGATCCCCGGGCCCCGCGCCTCGGGGTCTTCCCTGCTGTCTGAGCCTCCACCCCCGCTTTGGGGGTGGGCTTCTGTCCAGTGCAGGGCTGGAGGGTGCAGGGCGAGAGTGGCCAAGAACCCAACCCTAGAATGGAAACTGTAGGGGGGTGTCAGAAAGTTCCTCCCCTCCATATCCCACTTGTAGGATCAGAGCTGGAAAGATTGTCCACTGCGGTCTCCCCAAGCCTGGCCATTCTCCCAAGGCCCGGGCCGGAGGGGGGGCGTGCAGAACTACTGATTCCCAACACCGGAATGGACATGGCTTCCCCCGTCCTGTTAATGTCCCTGTGGGGTCTCCCGATGGCTCTGAGTCTCCAACTTTGTGAAGGATGTTTGCCTTCAACTAGTCGCCAGCACTGGGTTCAGCCCATGGTAGCTTTAGCTTGAGGGTCACTCCCAGAGACACTCAGGACCTACTCTTGGCTGGCTCTGTGCTCAGGGACCAGGCAACCCTGAGAGCTGCTGGGAATTGAACCTGGGTCAGCCGTGTGCAAGACAAATGCCTTCCCCAGTGAATCTCTCTCCTCTCTGGTCCCCCGCTATACACCTTGCTGCCTCCTCTTCACCTGCCCCGGGGGAAGACACCATCTCCCCATTTTTCTGCCTGGAAAGCTCAAGCCAGCCAGACACAGTGCTGTGCCACGCAGCCAGGAAGGGGCAGGATTTGGATTGGAGCCCAGACTGGGAAGGAGCCGTGCATCCTGACTCAAGCTGGCCCCACAGCTTTGGTGTCCCTGCTAATGGCTGATAGCTCCTCCCTGAAAACAGAGAGCCGATTCCCTCTTGGCTTCCTGTGCTTGTGTGTGTGTGTGTGTGTGTGTGTGTGTGTGTGTGTGTGTGTGTGTGTGTGTGTGGTTGTTGCTGCTCTGAGCACGTCATGAATCAGGAGCGACAGAGGAACAAAACAGAGCAGTAGGAGCAGAGTCTCCAGCAGAAGCATTCTGCAGAGCTGCCTTTTCCAACAAGCTGCCCCTCGCAGGAGCTTCAGAGAGAAACGTGCTCCCAAGCAGCCTCTTTTGCCTGAGCCAAGAGCCATTTATCTGGAATATTAATATGCCAGCAGCTGTCTGTGATGGTGCCTGCCGCTGATCACACACTCCCAGCAATGATTCCTCCCGGGACTGCTCAGGGAGGCTCCAGGAAGCTAATGGGTCTCCTGTGGCACATTCTAGTTACCTTTTGTTTGGCTTTCCCAGACTTGCCTGCAGATTGCCAGCCAAGCGTGCCTCAGAGGGGACCTCTGGGGAAGGACGGGGCCACTGACAGCAGAAGCCCCCGCACAGCACAGACAACTGGGTCTCCTCGATCACAGCGCGGGGAAAAAACACGAAGACCTGCGCGATCCATCCCGCACCCAGTGCTCTGCCACAGGAAGTCGGGCCATGGCTTCCACAGTGCTGGGAAGGAGGGGCAAGGGGCCGTGGGTGGGAAACCAGGGCCCCGCCATGATGGCAGCCAGAGCTACTCAGCCCTCAGCTGCCCGCGCGCGCTGTAGACTGAGGGGGGGGGGGCGGATGTCTTCCAGAGTGCTCTAAACAGAGCCCTGGGTTCGGGTCACCACTTCGCCTGAGTTGGTGGTGGCACAGGTGGAAGTGAGATTGTCACTCCCAGGGCCTTCTCTGCAGAGGGAAAAAGAACCATTGTTAAATCCGAGCTTGCTCCGGCTTGCTCCCTGGAGACAGCACGGGAGGCACAGCGGCTCCTTCCCTGAGTCCCTTCACGTCTCGCCCGGGGGCTTGTCATTCTTCACCATGCACAGTGCTGTAAAGACGGTTCTCGGGATGTCTGTGCAGAGCCTCTCCCAGACTGGAGGCTTGGGGACAGCTTGTGCCGTGCAAAGGCAGGGACCTGCTCACAATGTTACCCACCCACCAGCACTTGCTCCGCTGTGTCCCCCAGAGTCCTCTGTGTCCCTGTCTCAGAAAAGATCTCAATAACCACTGCTGAAAATTCAGAGGAACTCCTACTCCCCCTCCTGCTCCACCAATCAGCACCGACACCGCGTTCCCGCTCTCACTGCTGCAGTGATGACAAACGCTGCTGGCAACCAACGTCCTGCACTTAGTGACTTTCAAAGAGCTTCTTAGACTTCAAAACATTGACGGTGAGGGGTTTGGGCCACCAGGCTCCGTGCTCTTGGGATCACTCCTTTGTTGGGGGATTTGAACCGGGGTGTATAGGGGGTGGTGTCAACCACATGCTAGATCTATCTCTCTGGACCCTTGTTTGCAGATGTTAATTCACTTTATTTTCATGAATAGATACCACCTGTATCGAACACTATTTTATAGAAAGAGTTGAAGAAGCTCATCCAAGGTCACCAAGATATTATGTAGCACAGGTAGCATTTATTTTGGTTTGGGGGCCATACCTGGATGTGCTTAGGGCTTTCTACTAGCTCTGCACTCAGTTAACACTCAACGGTGGGGATCGGGGCACCATGTGGGGTGTTGGGAATCGAACCCAGGTTAACCATGTGCAAAACAAGCACTTTATCTACTATACTATCTGCAGTTCAGTGCAGGTAGAATTTAAAAGCCAAGAAAGTTTCTCAGCCATTGCACCAGAGGACCTCAGGCTTAATTGCACACATGAAGTCAAGAATGATGGTTCTACCACAAAAACACTGGCCACATCTTCAGAGAGTCCCCTTTACCAGGGCTGGGGGGGCCCTGAGGACTGGGGTTTCCCAGGAGCGCCCAGAGGATGCTCCCGCTCAGGACCCCACTCAGAGTGCTACCTCGGTCAGCCATCCCGTCTCAGAATTCCAGGGAAACCAAACTCCAGATGGCCCCCAAGGCTTCTTGGGGTCCCTAGATTCCAGTCCAACCCAAGGTATAAGCCACAGACAGTTCTCCAGGTTAGCCCATCAGCACCAAACGTAAGAGATTTGCGGGGAAATGTGCCAATAAAGTTGGGTTTAAAAGGACTTTTTGGGAATGATTTTCTTTTGTTTGTGCCCAGGGGAACACCTACCCACACGGTTATTCTCCCTTCCCCGTATCAGGAGTTCTTAGGGTTCTTCTGGGGGAGGCCTGGAGTCCAAACCAAGTGTCTTGGCTTTATAAAGTAGCATCCACCAGATTGGTTCTTAGAAGTGGGTTAGAACCAACAGGGACCATACAGGACAAAGGTGTCCCCTTCCTTCTTCACTGCTCCCCAAATCACACGTTAGAGGTCTAATCCAATACCTTATTGGGGAGAGTGTTAAGGTGCTTAAAGCATCCAGCTGGCTCTGTGCTCAAGGACCATATGGGGTGCCAGGGAGCAAACCAAAGTCAGCTGTAATGCAAGCAAGTGCCTTCGCTTTCGTACCATCTCTCCAACCTTTCAATCCTCTTGATTGTAAGAGAATCCAGGAAGGTGGGAGGTGCACTTGGGTGTAACCCCATCCCAACTCATTTTCAGTGCTTGTGACTGTGGGACTCTTGGTAGGCTTCCCTGCACCATTCCCTCGATGGGACTCTCAGTACTTCAACCAAACCTCTGTGGAGAGAGATGAGCTCTAGTTCACAAGTCTCTCGTTCACAAGAGAGCACTTAGCCACTGGGAAAGTGAAGTATGGCCACTGACCTCAAGGTGCTTAGAGTCTCTGTATTTTACAAACCACCCTACCTTTGCCAAGTCGGGTGTGAATCCAGGATCACGAGCATTGGAGATGGGGATGGAGGATGGATTCTCACCAGGAGCCGAAGAGTTATGTCAAGAGACAGTGGGCACTCATTGGGGGAAGGAAACTCTCCCTCTGCGAGCTGGCCCAGCACGCCTCCTCCAGACCCCAGGAGCAGCTTTGTAGCCAAGCCATAAGCAATTCCTCGGGGTCTGACAGAGAGGACTGGCTGAGCCCCATTTTCTCTCAGGCCAGGAAAGATTCGCAGAGGCTGAAACAATGGGGAACAAGAGAGGAACAAGGGAAGTTCCTCAAGAGGCCTCCAATTCTGGAGCTTCAGAAGGACTCAGAAACCAGTGGGAGTGCTCCAGAAACCACTGGGCTTCCTGCTGGTGGCACAGGGGCCCCACCAAGCCTGTGGCCATGGAGATAATGGGTTTCTCAGTGGGAGGCTGCTGAGGCTGAAGAACTGGCTAGGGTGACCAGAACGTCTGCTTCCAAGATGGCTCACTCCATGGGTAAGGGCAAGATGTCCATTTTCTCTCCTAAAATACAGTGCCTGGTTTCTTCCAGAACAGGTGATCCCAAAGAGATGGGAAGTGGAAGTCCCAGTTCTTTGCATGACCCAGTGTCAGAAGTCATGAGTGATTTCGTTCTCTATATTCTTCTTAGATGCAAACCCAGGGGAGGGATGGCTCCCTCCACATGCCCATGGGTGGAGGAGTAGCACAGAATTTATGGACTTTTATTGGAACCACCATACCAGGGCCTGAAAGGCCATTTTCCTTGCAGGCAGTCAACCCTGGTTTGATTCCAGGCACCACATAGGGTCACCTGGATACTACAAAGGGTCCTTGAGCACAGAACCAGAAGTAGGTCCTAAGCACAGCTGTATGCGGCCCTATTCCTGTCCCCAAACAATTAATCACCAGTCCAATACCAGTAATAGAAGATTCAGCATGTAAAAATGAATCAAGAGGCAGGGGAGAGAGTTTAAGTGTTTGAACACATGTAAAGCATGTGCAAGACACCCCTCCCCAGTACCACACAACCCCAAACCCCACGAGTGTAGTCCTACTAGGTCCCCAAGCACACGAGGGGAAGTTCTGGAAGCTCCTGAGCACTGTCAGGTCAAAGCAGCATCTCATCACTGGATTATGAAAGCAGCACCACCAGCATAAGCACTACTGGCAGGGGTCTTGCTCTTGGTCCCAGTATGTCCACAGTGTGTGTGTGTGTGTGTGTGTGTGTGTGAGAGAGAGAGAGAGAGAGAGAGAGAAAGAGAGAGAGAGAGAGAGGAAGAGAGTAGCAGAATAATCAACCTATCTATAGCTAAATTTAAATGGATAATTATAGTTTCTTGGAATATGTAATGAAAGCGCTAAGTAAAAAATATTGAAATATCAATGACACAATATTAGAGAAAAATATAATAATAGTATGGAACTAGTTATTCAAAAACTATCTTGGGAAAAACTGAAAACTTGGGGGAGCAAAGGGGGAAGAAGGTACAAGGAAAATGAGTTTGAAAGGACCCACGCAAAGAGAGGGGAAGGGCAAGGATTTTAATCTAGTAGGGGTGAGGGGAGAAGCGGGAGGGGAATTCTTGGCATTTTGTTTTCACTGAATAGTGAAACATGTATTTAATTACATGCATGGGGAAACAGAAGGAAATGGTTAGTGGGATAAAAAATAGCATAGAAACTATAGTATAAAATGGAAAGAAAGAATAAAAGATAACAAAAACTGAGAAATAAGGATAATAAAATAAGAAAACTAATAAAATTAATAAAAGTTTAAAAAGCTAATTGAAGTAATAAAAATTATGCAAAAAGTGTTACATTAAAAGTGAATGGGTCAGTTTCTGATGAAAAGGTAAAGACTCCAACTATTTTTGAAGAATCAGCAGAAAGATATGAGAAAGCTTTCTATAAGCCGAGATAGTTTTGAGTAAATGTGCTGTGAAGAACAGAGAAAAGGAGAAGAATATACAGCACAGGAGGCTGAGTACTATACGAGGACTGGAGAGTACCTAGTAAATGTCCCCATGAACTTCAGTGCAGTGTGACTTGTAGGAATGAGGGCCTGGTTGAGCCCTTCAAACAGCAGAGTCTCAGGATTTTCCTTTGTCTACCAAAGAATCACCACAAAATTCATCTTGTGTCTTTTCTTTTCCTATATCCCAGTGGCAGGGAGAGCAATAGCATTTTGCAGGAATGTCACATGCTGATGCTTGAGAAACAAGCGAAGCAACAGATCAGACCTCAAGCATCACAGATGCAAGGTAAAAGGTCCTGTGCTGAGCACTGTTTCATTCTAATATTTCTATTGTCCAAAAGTTCAAGACCAATGAAAACCTAGCTATTCATTTATTTGCATGAGTTTGCATGAGTCACATGCCATGATCACACCAGTTCTGTGTCATAAATGTTAGCAAAGTAAAACCCTTATATTCTAATAGAGGCAACAGATAATAATCATTTGCATCACTTGTATCACTTGTTGACCCGTTGATCTTCGATTTGCTTAAGCTGGCGCCAGTAACATCTCCATTTGTCCCTGTTGAGTGCCAGTGCAGCCCAATGGTATCTGCTCGCTCCAGGAACAGGAAGAGCCTCAAATCGTTCATTCAGGGATTTGATGAAGAAATCTGACCATCTAGTTGGTGGGCAGCCACGAGGTTTTCTGATGTACGGTGGAATCTAGTTGGTAACAGCTCTAGTCCAGCAGTTGTCTCTGAATCGCATTACATGACCGGTCCATCTGATTTTTAATGCCTTGGCAAATGAGACAGCGTCCCTGATTCTTGACCATCAATGGAGGTCAGAACTCCAGATTCCTTTTCTCACTTGAGTGAGACGTGATACTCCTAGCATAGCTCTTTTGATTCCTCTTTGGGATATCCAAATAGTGTTCTCATTCTGTTTACATAGGGCCCAGGTCTCTGAGGCATATGTTAGTGCAGAAAGAACGGTGGAATCGAAAAGATGTGCCCGGAGTCGGAGGTCCTTTGTTCTCTTAACCACTTCTTTGACACTCTTGAAGGCATTCCACACTGCTCTCTTCCTCCTGCGCAGTTCTGGCACCAAGTTGTTCCTCATGTTGATTTCTCAACCCATGTACACATAGCTGCTGCATTTGGAGATGTTCGATCCATTGAGAGCAAATAGAGCTTCAGGTACCAGTTCGTTTTTCATGAGCATCGTCTTGTTGAGATTCAGCGGCAATCCGGCCTTTCCACACTGGTGGTCGAAGTTGGCCAGCATTTGTGCTGGTGTTATGAGAATGATGTCATCAGCGAAGTGGAGGTGCCGACCGTCTATCTTCACTCCCATTCCTTCCCATTCCAGTCGTTGCATGATGTTCTCGAGGGTGGCACTGAAGAGTTTTGGTGAAATGGTATCATCCTGCCTCACCCCTCTCTTTACATCAATGATCACTTCTCTGTAGAATGGTGAGATCCTGGTGGTAAATCCACAATACAGCTCGCGGAGGATTTTAATATACTGAGTTTGAATGCCCTGTTTGGCTAGGGCTTTGATGACCGCTTCAGTCTCAACAGAATCCAAGGCCTTCTTTAAGTCGACGAAGGTCAGACAGAGCGGCATCTTGAACTCTCCCAAAACTTCAATGAGTTTGGTCACTCATTCTGATTTTATCAGAATGGAATCAGATACAGAATAGAATAGAACAGAGTGGAATAGAGAAGAATAGGGTAGAGTAATGAGATGGGAAGAGATGGGATGGGTTGGAATGAGATGGGATGAGATAGAAATCCTAGAGATCATCAGGGCTGTAAGGAAAAATAAAGGGTAGAGAGTCGACCCATCCAACCAAGGCCTCATTAAAGGCAAGGTCCAGGTTTGTCCACTCTGCTATAGAACCTCAGCCCAGGTATGAATAGTGTGAAGAATTTTATGGAAAGGAATAATGACAATGAACAAAGAATGTTGTAGATTTGTTCTTCTTAGGTGAAAGATAATATGGAAGAAGGTATCAATCGGGTTTTGGACTGCTATGATAAAATTTGTTGTTTTAGGAGATTTAATGAAGTATAAGTGTAGAGAATCAGCTGATGGCAAGGCGGGGTGGTATGAGGGATAGGGGCAGCCCCACTAGAAGTGGGGGCTCCAGACTCCTGAGCAGATCTAGTGAGATATTCTGCATCTTCTGCCCAATTCCATAGCCATCTGTAGTTCTTATACACTCAAAATGAGGAACATTTTTGATTTTACATTTAATATTTTTGATTTTCAGTTTACATTTTTGGCTCTGCACTCCAGGATCACACCTGGAGGTGTGATGCTAGGGATCAAACTCAGGTCAGCTGCTAGTGAGCCAAGTGCTTCACTTACTGTCTTATTTCTTTGGCACCAAACTTTAGTTTTAATAAATGGAAACATGCTGTGAGGCTTGTGACTGCTCTTAGGTGTTGCTGTGGTGAGCAGACGGGATGTCGAGGGCCAGCCGTGGTGCTGAGGGTGAGGAAGAATGGAGAAGCCAGTGGAGCAGATGAAGCCACATGTTTGGTTCTGGGGAAGTCACCTAACATCTCTGCCCTTGAGGAAAATGGAGATCGTTAGACTGTCTTCCATCCTCATATTCCAACCTACACTGGACTGTCACTATCAGATGATGCTCTATGTTCCAGGCATGGGTGTCCATTGCACTGGAAGCCTGTCCCACCATCTTCTTGGGGGGTATTTAGACACTTAGGTACAGATAGGTAGAAACAGCCAACCTATGCTATCTCCTACCTGTCTCCTACCTGTCTCCTGCTGTAGGCAGGGAGGTAGGGGGTCCTGGCAATGTGTATTGGGAAAACCAGTGGAACCAACCCAAATGCTCTCTGAGACGCAGGACCCATCTTTGGGTCCAGAAAAATCTTTCAGGTGCAGAATTCCAGGCCCAGAGCATGATGGGAGTCCCTGAGGATAGAGGCTTCACCCTAGGTCTAAGGTCATGCTAAGGATTCCAGTGGAGACCATCAACATTTCCAGACTCGCTCCCTTGACAACACTCTACCTGCACATTTCTTGAAGGGCAGTAGGGACAACTGTATCAACTAGGTGGAGGGAAAGCAAGCACGTCCCCATTCTGAAGAAGTGGCCGCGTCTTGGAGACGTGGACTTCCTTGCCTTAAGGCACGTGTTCTCAGTCTTGGGGGCTCGCTGCAGCTTTCTAGGGGCCTATGGGGCATCCTCTCTACTCTGGAGAAGCCCGAGCTTTTCCCCAAGAGTGAAACTCTCTTTCTTTCCCCTCCTTTCCCAGAAAAACTTCTCTTACTTCCTGAAATTCTTTTCTGAAGAAAGGCTACATTCCTGAAAACCTGGGTGAAACTTGGGACCGAGTTTTCTTTCCTGTGAGAGCAGTTCCTCACTCCAGCCTAAGTTCCACAGCTCCCCAAGAAACCATCTCCCATCCCGGGCAGGACAGGTGGGGCACAGGTGCGGTTGACAAGCGCCCTCGGGGGGTGGTCAGGTCTGTGCCTTACAGAGGCTCTGCAGACGCCCATCAGTCCAGGCTTCCCAGGCTCTGCGGGTGCGGAGGGGCGAGGTAGCCTGTACTCAAGGCTGCCATTGCTCTTTCTCCCTCTTCACATACGTCACCCGCAGCAATATGCATGTGGCATTAAAATGTTCACAGCCTTTGGCACAGTGAGTCTCCTTTAAATATATCCTGGAGAAAAATAAAGTAGACAGAATGATCTTTATTAAAGCATCCCCAGCAGCCAAATTTAGTGGCAACCTAAATGTTCACATGTAGATGATCTCAATGAAGAAAGCCCCCCCCGCCCAGATATTAAACCACGTACATTCACAAAACGATGATGTCAAATACTATTTCATAAAATGCATGTGGTGCATTATTGCTAATGATAAAGCTAATTTTACAGCCCTATTGACAGAAGACTGAAAGGCAAACCATCCGCGCTGGCGGGGCTTATCGTGAGGGAATGCGTGTCTCCTTCGGTTTTGTTCGTCCCTGCATCTTTTCATACTCCCAACTTCTCCATGACGAGCTGGCATTGTTTTTGCCTGGTAATGAAGTAGCGGGGGTGGAGAAAGGTTATTTTTAAAAGAGAAAAAGCCACATTTTATTTTTAAAAAGATTTGGGTTTTGAAATAAACACCCCCACCAGGGAGGCTGCAAACCTTGACACGGAGGGAAAAGCGAGTGCCCAGAGCCGTGGGTCCGAGGAGAGCTGTCAGCACCAGGCTCCCTGAGGTGCACCTCGGCCAGGGCCTGGCAGGGGGCGCCTCTCCCCTTACTCCCGAGCTTGCAGGCTACAGGGCAGGACCCAGGGATCCTGCAGGGGAGGGCGAGGCCGGGCCCTAGCACCACGTCCACTCAGGCCCTGGCTCCCTGAACCTCGAGGTCCTGGTCTTTCCTCTTGTTCCCGTCTCCGTCCCTATACTCGGGGTCCCCTCCAGCTCTCCCTCTCCCCCTGCTAGACCTCCCCAGCCCCGCTGCCTCTGCCTCCCTGCTTTCTGCAGCTGAGCTGGCAGGACGCTGAAGGTGATGGGCTGGGGCCTGTCGGAGGCCCGGGAGCTGTTACTATTACTGGAAGCTGCTCCTGTCAGGAGAATGTTCTCACATGTCACGAATCAGAAGAGGGTGTCTCGATTCCTTCTGCTCGATCTCAACAAATCTACAGAGAGTCCCCATGACGCCCCGCGCCCCCCAGTACAAGCAGTGAGGCTGGACACCTCCCGGAAGTGCTCCTGGAACATGCCAGGTGGCCCGAGAGCACAGAGGGCGCTCTGGGTTCTGCAGGGTGGAGAGCTCGGCATCACTCAGCACTGCACTGAGGTCTACACTCGAGGAAAATGCACCCTGCGCACCAACAACAGACTTGGAGCAGGGAGACGGGCCGAGGGAAGTCATGCCTCGCGTCTGCGAGACCCAGAGCTCCGTCCCCAGCACCACCCGGGAGCCACCTGGGATTCTGCAGAGGCGTGGCCCGGAGAGAGGGGCTTCCCTGACATGCTCCCTGCACCCTCTTCTGCTGGAAGCACCTCCAGGGGACCCCGAGGACCCGCCTCCAGGAGCTGACTTGGCTGTGCCTGCAAAACTTTGCTTCTGTATCTGGCAGTCCAGGAGGGAGTGTAAAAGGGGTCGCATGGTGAGCAGAGACTCGGTCTGGGCACAGAGACCTGCCCTGGGAGGGAACGGTCAGGCTGGAGCATGTCAGTCACTGCCCATGCCCAGCGTGGCGCCTTGGCCACAGGCAACATTGATTTTGCTCTGCAGCCTTCCACATTTTCTCCTGCCCTTGAACCTCCTGGGACCTCTCCTGGGTCTTTACTTTCTCCACCTGCACAAAGGCAAGGTGGTCGCTGGCTGGGGCGCCCTCCCCACCCCCCTCCGCCCACTCCGAGGCCAGCAGCTGCTGGTCCCAGCCGACCTGAGCCCTGATATTGTGAACATTGGGCCTTGGCGCCTGGTGGAAGCACTGGCTGGGAGGAAATGATTCTGATTTTCCAGTCACCAAAGTTTCACCTCCGCCCCTGCCAGCACCGCTGTCTTCCGAAGTGTGGGGCGGGGGAAGAAGCCCGCTCTTTAGCAGTCCATGTCTCTGTTTGAACCTTTATTGCTCCAACTGAGAAATGAAAGTGGGCTGGGCTGGAGGATCAAAGCGGAGCTGAAGGTGGAAGGTTTGGCCTCGGGCGCAGGCCTCCGCGTGCCAGCTGATTTGAATTAGAAAGTCGGGGTGACAGACTCGGGTTTCCCTTCAGACCTGCGAGGTGGCTCTCTGGGCACATGCTAACCACACCTCCTTTGGGAGGCCAAGCGGTGAAAGAAATGGGCAGGATTAACTTTTATGTTATTAAACGGGTACGTTAAACATTTACTGCTCTGAATTAAGTGCCAAGAGCAGACACAGGAAAGTGATTCTCGCAGTCCCAGGCACAGGCCCAGCTTAGTAAATCATCCAGAACTTGGGATACACTTTCAACTGGAAGATGTGTCGGGCCAGTCCAAGGTCCGCTCACAGGCCCGTGGGCTGTGGTTCGGAGCAGGGGGCTGCCGGCCCAGAGTCCTGGCACGTACCAGCAGGATCTGACACCCAACGTGGCGCCAGTTCAGACCAGGGAGTTAGGAAAAATGTTTTCAGTTTTCAGAACTTTCTACGTACCAGCTTCAAGAGAAAGCATACTGACAAAAGTCAGGATTATCGCTAAGGAGAAAGATGTTTCAGAGAGACAGGCTCCTGTGCAGAGGGGGTGGGGCATCCTGGCGCTGCTGAGTCACTGGTCACCCACATGAGCAGAGCCCCCAGGGAGGACTGTGGCCCGTCTGCTCCCTCCCTTCTCAGAAACTGAAACTTTAGCGTTTTTGTTGTTGTTGTTGGGTCAGACTCCACAGTGCTTAGGGCTTAGTCCTGCCTCCGTGCTCAGGGATCACTCCTGGTAAAATTCAGGGACCATATAAGGTGCCGGGGACTGAACGTGGGTGGGCCACCTCCAAGGCCTTCCTTGCTCTAGTGTCTCTGTGACCCCCAAGTTTTAAGGGGACCCTCTATGAATTGCCAATCTCTGATGGGAAAAAGTAGATTACTCTAGTCCCCCAGCTGCGGTGACGGTCAGCAAATGCAGGGAGCAGCTCTAGCCGGCAGTGAGAGCAAGCCCTGTGAGGGCCTTGGTTCCTGGGAACCGTTTGCCTGATGCTTTCCCAAAGTTCCCGGGGAGCAGGTTTAAAACAGCATCTCTCGGTCTCTGGAGAAGAGGCCCGGGGCCAAAGACTCTGATTTTGAACAAAGTTCTCGTGTGTGACCCCAGTGCACTCTGCATAGCTCTCTCTGAGAACACACCTGAGAGCTGCAGGTCTGCAGTCTCGCCCCACTGCACTGTGCAGTGCGTCGTCTCCTTACCGGACGGAGTCCCAGGCAGGCAGGAGCCAGGTCCCGGCTCCGTGGCTCCTACAGAATGCACTGCCACTGCCTTTCAGCCGGGGCCACTGTCCCCAAGTGTTCTCTCACCAATCAAAGAGCTCAAAAAAGCTAAAGAACTGGATTTCTACTGGAAGAGGTTCAGAAACAATTGGGGGAAGGACAGGTGAGGACAGACCCCTGTGCAAACAGGGCTCTGTGTGGCTTTTGAAAGTCCTAAGCCAGAATGATGTGAATCCTCCACACTGGGCGACCCACCCTGCCAGGGCAGCTGCTTCACTGTGCCCCCTGCCATCACTTACAGGAAATTTCTTGGAGCCCCTGGAGCTTGGAATCCAACTCTTTAGAGAGCAGAGAAGCAACCAGATCTTCCTAGCTCATGTTACCCAACACTGCGAGTGAATATGGAGGTACTACCCTGTAATCAAACACATCAATATTTCTGCAGCAAAAACACAAATAGTCACAAAACAACTCAAAAATGTTTCACATCAGTCCAAGTCCTATTTTGTTGCCAAGTGACTTTGAGTCACATTAGATTTTATTGCCAAGCGAGTTAGGGAAGATGTTTTCAGCTCTAAGAACTTTCTAATTTGGGAGTTGAGAGAGGGGTTTGTGGTACCCTACAAAATACCTGGCTTGTATTTATGTCACAACGGTATACAATTGTTGAGTGATTAATACTATTATTATCCTCTACGATGTGTAGAGAAGAAAATGGAGACTCAGCAACCTTAATTCTCTTGGCAGAGGTCAAAACAGCTCGTAAAAGGCAAAGCTAAGAAAAAAGGAAAACCAGATGTGCCTGATTCTCAAACCTGGATTCTCAACATCATCCTCTGCTATATTCTCAACTCTGTGCCCCTACGCAAGAGCTGACACTCCCTGGAACAGCTCAGTGAGAAGTGCTTGCTGAGGGTTGGTAGGAAAGAGAAGAGGAAGGAGAAAGAACAGTAAATGCAATTAAACCCTTCCTCTCTAACCCAGATTTGGAAAGAGAAGCCAACTGACCCGAATTTAAAAGACAGTCATCCCAAAACTTTCCAATGCTTCTCTTTTGGAATTTTGCTTGTGAAAGTGAGAGTTTTATCCCACTGCAGCCACCATATATAGAGAAATGTATTTTTTAACGGAGGCTTTGTAAACACATTTTGATTTAATTAAAAAAAAATTTTAGGGCCTGGACCAGCGTGATACTACAGTGGATAGAGTATTTGCCCTGCACATGGCCAACCTGGATTCAATCCTGGCACCCCATATGATCCCCTGAAGCCCACCAGGAGTGGTCCCTGAGTGCCCCGCTAGGTGTAGCCCCAAAAGTAAAACAAAACAAAAAGCTTCGAGCTAGAGAGAAAGCTCAGAAAGCAGGAGCCCAGAAGTCTGGTCTCCAGACCATGATTTTTCCAGGCTTGGTTCAAAAACTATTCAGGTCCCAGTTTATTTTCACAACACAGGGCTTAGAAAGGGACCCAGGCTTAAGAGTGTGCTTGAAATTTGTTATTGCCTTTATTGGTTTTCTCCTCTCTAGAGACCCGCGTGGGTCCTCCTTTGCCTCTGAATTCCAGATGAAAGGCTGGACCTGTGCAATCTTGTGAGGGTTCCTTTCTGCACCTCTCACTGTCCCAGGACAAGTCCTGTCTCCTCTGCAAGGTCCAAAGGTGTCATACCTCTTCAGACTGGGTGTCTGTGGCCACCTTCCTACTCAGAAATTTCTCAGAATAAGCTTCCACTCTTCAGAATTTAGGCACAAACGCAGAAAGGCAGCCCCATGCATTCACCCTGCATCAACATTGATGATTCACCATGTGCCAGATGTGGTGCTAAGCATGGAAAATTCATTTCTTCCTTCCACATTGAATATCCTCGATGTCCCAGACAACAGACTTGACCCTGGGACACAGCTGTCAATCACACAGAACAAATCCTTGTCTTCAAACAGCCAAGGTAGAAAGCATGTCAGGTAAGATCTCTGTTAACGCAGGGCTCACTGATTTGGGTTGTGAGGGGTGGTCCTCAAGTACAATGGTCTATCTGGTAATTGCTGTCGCTTAGAACTCTCTAGAAACTGTGACACCCAAGCTAGACAAGGCAGCGCTCACACACAATAAAGTCATTTTCCTGGGGAAAGTGATGTCGACACTAACATGAGGCATGAATAAGGATTGCAATCAAAAGCAGAGTAAGGACCTAGTCAAGGGTGTCTTTGGAGCTGAAACATAGGTAATTAGAAGAATAGACTCAGTTCCCATGGAGAACTGAGCAGTCCTCTGCAGCTAAGACAGGCTGGGGTTGGAGCAGGAGCAGTAGCACAGCGGGGAGGGCATTTGCCTTGCACGGGGCCGGCCTGGGTTCAATTCCAAGCATCCCATATGGTCCACAAGCACCGCCAGGAGTAACTCCTGAGTGCAAGCCAGGAGTAACCCCTGAGCATCGCCGGGTGTGACCCCCCAAAAAAAAGACAGGCTGGGGTTGAGGTCAAGATTGAAGGGGCCGTGGCTAGAGAATGAGGACACGCCCATCCTGGGTGAGATTTCCTTGGTGGCAGCAATATACCTGGAGCAGGGTCAGTCTTGAGAGAAAGAAATGACGTTATCTGTTGTGGTTTCTGGGCTTCGTGGACATCGCCTTTGAAAATGTTGTCATGCCCGTGGGCAATTGAGAGAAGGAACGGGAGAGGCAGGACCTTCCGACTCCTACCCAGGTCCCTGATGTCCTGAAGGACCCTCTGCTTGCATGTGATGCTCGGAAACACAGCCACAAGCGACGAAGGCGGTGCCTGTGCCCACAGCCGGGTGAATGCCTCCCTGCGTTCATTAGCCAGTTCTCGAGCTGCTGGGGAGCCAGCTCTAGTCGGTGTCAGGGTAATTAACCAAGCTGCCTGAACTTTATTCACAGCCTGACAAGGTGCACTCTTGGGACTTGTCACTGTGGTTAGTCGGGGGGCGGGGGACTTGACATAAGGCTGATTAGGGAGTGTTTTACACAGCACGAAGCTCTCTGATCTTCGGCGGAGTGGGGCTCCCCCTCCCACCTTATATCAGAGATGCCTGCAAGGCTACAGCAGAAAGATCATCCGGTCCAACCCCCTCGCTTCTAGACGGGAGAGCAGCCGTGCTGAGCACGGCTCACCGCGAGTTTGTTCTGGAGAGACGCTTCTCTCCACATCCTCAGGGGTCTGCCTGGACCTTTTCTCCTTGTGTCTTTATCTTTGCGTGTGGGGGCCATATCCCGTGGTGCTTCAGGTTTACTCCTGGCTGTGTTCAAGGGTCACTCCTGGCAGTGCTTGGGGGACCATAACTGTAGCATTAGTAGAACGCAGGTCGGCATGTATAAGGAAGAGCTTTAACCCTGTCCTATCATGCTGGACTCTTTCCTTATTTTGAAGATATTTCCTAAAGGACTATTTCTCAAAATGAATGTCCATCAGGGTTACCTGAGAGCTTGTTAGAGTGCGATTCTCATTCTCACTCAGGTTTCCCAGGAACTGAATCTAAGGCTGAGGAATCCCCCCGCATCCCATCGGGCCATACATACACCTAACACGCTCCATGGTGATGTGGCTGCTGCTGGTCTATGTCACCATGGAGCCTGACACCCTTTTGTAGAGACCCTTGTGTCTTCAGAGGAGCGGGGACCAAGTGCTGGTGGCACACAAGCTCCTACAGCCAGAAAGGAGAGAACTTCCAGTGGTGGTTCTCAGAGGCCGCCGGGTAGATCTAGTTACCATAAATGCCTGCCCGCACCCCCCTCCCACCCCAGCAAGGGATTAATCAACTCAGTTCTCTGCATGAAACCAAGGTTTCGAGGACTCCGGGGAAGCCAGGGGAGCAGGAGATCTCTCTGCCGGCCTCCCTCTCCCCAGCTCTCTGAACACTGATGGGCTCAACAAGCCCTCATTGTCCAATAAACACAACCTGCCCCCGAGCTCTCAGGGCTATGTGTCCTTTGATACCCAAAGCTTACCAGAGCCAGGCACTTTCCTGCTGCTTGTTTCAACTGTTCCATCTCAGAGATACAATCCAGGGCTCCGCATACACAGCACAAGTGCTTCACGGCTCAGCGATGTCCCCGACCCAGTTTCAGCTTTCTGATGCAGAATCTGATGGACACAGCTCATCAGTTTGGACCTCCAAAGCTCTTGCCCTACAACGGCAAGACCCTTGTGGACCTTCAGCCACTTGTAAAGACTGATAATCTGTGAGTCTAAGGTTCCTGGCAATCGAGAACTCTAGAAAAATACCTTTCTCCCAGTCATTGGGGAAGAAACAGAAAGATGACTGCATCTGGGGCTCTTCTCTCCATGTGGTGATGAGACAATAATACAGCTGTGAAAATGGAAGCTTCCGTTCTTCTTATGTGACTAGATGCAGATGCCTTTTCCGAGTGCTGAGCGTCTCACCCGGCACATGAGTCTCAAGCCTTGCTTCTCTGAAGCAGCCCTGGACGCTGCTGCTTCCTTGGCACTGGACGCAGGCACTGCAGGCACTGGACATTGACACTAACCCCACAGGTCAGCCCCATCACTGCTCTAGTTCCCGGGAACACCCTCCTCTGAGCTTCCTCCTGTCACTGAGGAAACTTCTGAGAACTGCTCTTAGATGATTCCAATCTAAATGTTGCATTGTATGTGTTTAGTCCTTTCCTGTCTTCACTGAAAGACACTTGGAGGGGCCAGAGAGATAGTACAGTAGGTAGGGTGTGTGTCTCATCTTACATGCAGCCAACCCGATTTGAACCCTGGCAACACATATGGTCTCCCAAGCACTACCAGGAATGATCCATGAGTGAAGTGTTAGGAGTTAGCCTTAAGTACTGCTTGGGTGGGAAGGGAGAAAGAAAGAAAGAAAGAAAGAAAGAAAGAAAGAAAGAAAGAAAGAAAGAAAGAAAGAAAGAAAGAAAGAAAGAAAGAAAGAAAGAAAGAAAGAAAGAAAGAAAGAAAAGAAAGAAAGAAAGAAAGAAGAAAGAAAGGAAGGAAGGAAGGAAGGAAGGAAGGAAAGAAGAAAGAAAGAAAGAAAGAAAGAAAGAAGAAAGAAAGAAAGAAAGAAAGAAAGAAAGAAAGAAAGAAAGAAAGAAAGAAAGAAAGAAAGAAAGAAAGAAAGAGAAGAAAGAAAGAAAAAGAGAGGGGAGATGGAGGAAGGGAAGGAGGGAGGGAGGGAGGGAGGAAGGAAGGAAGGAAGGAAGGAAGGAAGGGAGGGAGGGAGGAAGGAAGGGAGGGAGGGAGGGAGGGAGGGATGGAGGAAGGGAGGAAGGAGGGAGGGAGGAAGGAAGGAAGGAAGGAAGGAAGGAAGGAAGGAAGGAAGGAAGGAAGGAAGAGAGGAACAAAGGAAGGAAGGAAGAGAGGAACAAAGGAAGGAAGGAAGGAAGGAAGGAAGGAAGGAAGGAAGGAAGGAAGGAAGGAAGGAAGGAAGGAAGGAAGGAAGGGAGGGAGGGAGGGAGGGAGGGAGGGAGGGATGGAGGAAGGGAGGAAGGAAGGAAGGGAGGAGGGAAGGGAGGGAGGAGGGATGGAGGAAGGGAGGAAGGAAGGAAGGAAGGAAGGAAGGAAGGAAGGAAGGAAGGAAGGAAGGAAGGAAGGAAGGAAGGAAGGAAGGAAGGAAGGAAGGGAGGGAGGGAGGGAGGGAGGGAGGGAGGGAGGGAGGGAGGGAGGGAGGGAGGAAGGGAAGGATAAAGTCCTGGAGAGGGAACAGGCTACTCCATTTCTAGCTGCACTTTGCACACCGTGAGCTAGAGCAGGTCGTGACAGACCACAGTCACCAGTGGGGCCATGGTGCTCCCAGGCGGGGCTAGTGCTGCAGGACCCACGAAGGAGACGGGCGTCTTTGTCCCAGAAGAACTCACAGGCTCCTTTCTGGAATCTGCCTTTATTGCCACCGAGAGCCTCTCTCCCTGCTCTGTGTAACTGCTCTAAAGAAGGGGTGAGGAGAACAGGACAGGTTCCAGCTTTAGACGCCTTGGCCATAACCTGGGTGTTGGGCATTTGCTGTTGGGGCTGGAAGAGTGATCCGGCTGGGGCACGTGGCACCAGGGTCCGGGAGGTGTAGGAGACGGGCTGCACCCGAGGGCAGGGCTGTGCTCTGGACCCTCTGACACTCAGGTACTCAGAACTGAGTGTCTGATGAGAGCTGGGGGCTTCCTTCCCGGACAAAGGTTGGCACACAAAAGGATGCGTGTCCTTCGCAGCTTCAGCACGCTGTGCCCACCGTCAGCCAGCCGAGAGTACCTGGGGCCCCCACCCCCCGGGAGGGCCGGTGCAGGATGGACTCTCCTGCCAGAGCCCGTCAGACTCAGATGCTGGAGCCCCACTGGAGCCGAGTCCCCTAGGGCTACGCACACGGACACCCTCCGAGGGAGTCCCCGGTCTGCTGGCGGGGGACGCGCGGCTGGCTGCGGGAAGGCTGCCCAGGCGAGCGGGAGCTGCTCTGCACACGCTCACTCGCGTCTCAGCAAACATCACCCAGTGGCTGCCACCTGCTCGGGCCAGACGTTTGTCACGATGCGGCGTCAGCTGACAACAGGGCACAGGGCACCGCGGCTCACTGAAGCAGGGGAGAGGCCAGAGGGGGAGCTGGGGCTCTGGCCCGCAGCCTGGCCGCCAAGGGCTTACGGCTTTGGCTCGTTTCTTTTTCCAGGCCATGGAACCGGGGGCCGGGGGGCTGGTTCTGAGCCCGTGGCTGACGTGCGCTGGGTCCCAGAGGCATGGAGTCTGCGCCCTCCTGCGTAGGACAGAGGATAGCCCCAGTACCCGCATCCTGAGCATGCCCTAGTTTTACCCGTCAGAGGAGGGAGCCGGACAAGACAAGACTCTCCCCAGCTTCGGGGTCAGGGCTGGGCTGCAGACACGCCACACGGTGGTCTCCGAGGCCCCGCCCGGCGGCCTGGCTCGGGGCAGGCAACACAGCTTGCCCTGTACTCGGCCCCTGAGGCTCTTGAGTTTCTGTTCCCCAGAAAGATCAGTTTCCTGCCAATGCCATCGCTGTTTGCCGGCAGCACCTATCGGCGGTTCCATCAGGCTGAAGTCTGAGCCCTGGGAACGCGGGGAAACTTAATTCTCGAACACCCTCTCCTCAAAGAGCTGCTGTCCCGCCCGCCCTGCTGGCCCAGCATTTCCCCCCGCCGGCGCGGGGCCCAAGTGGCCTGTGAAAGTCTTGGCCTGACGTGCACACGGCTCGGTTTCAAAGCTCTGGCTGAGATCTTAGCGGCCTTGGCGGGCTGGGGCCTTCGGGCTCTGCTACGGGGAGGATTTCCCTGAAGGTGGCTCCACCCGGGGCCTCTGCTGGCCTGTCAGGTCAGGAAATCACCGAAGTTCTGGCAACAGCCTACTTCCCTCTCCCTCGCTGGGGGGAGACTGGATGTGCAGCCCGCAGACCCCTCACCAGGGCGCCCTGAAGCCATGGACAGGGCATTTCTCGTCTGCGTCTCAGGCTCCCTTTGGGCCGACAGCGGCGGGTCTGCTCCGGGGCTGAGGGTGGGAAGCGGGGATGAGAGCCCCTCGTAAGCAAGGAATCAGGCACCTGCCACCAGGAAAACCCGCTCATGAGGAATATTTGAAAGTCCTTTCTGTGCCTGACTCTTTCTGTTTCTCTCTCTGCCTGTCTCTTTTTCTCTGTCTCTCTGTCTCCATCTGTCTGTCTCTTTCTTTCTGTCTCTATCTGTCTCTCTCTCTCTTTCTCTCTCGCTGTTCCCTTCCTGTGGCTGAGAAATTAGCAGGCACAGATTGTGGAAAACCAGCCCGGTCTTTGTGATTACCAATGTGCACACATCCCACTGAGCATCATTTTCAAAAGGCATATTAAGCAGCAGAGACAGCAGGGGGACCCGTGTAAACAGGCCTCCTCAGATCCGGGCAGAGAGAGCTCAGAAAACACAGTGGGCCTGGGAGTGCCTGGCTGTGCCTGCAGCCCCGCCCCCCAGCCCCAGCGCCATGGCAGCTTGCAGGGGTGAGGGTGGGGCCCTCCTGGCCTCTGGGCCGTCTCCCTCTGATGGCTGGGGCCCCCACGCCCTCAGCACGTAGACCCCTCTGGGCTGGAAGCCAGCTAGAAGCCTGTCCCCAAGAAAGTGTCCCGTACACCCCCTCTGTCCAGTCTGGGTCGGTGGCCAGTTGGGACCAGCTGCTGGGGAGGCCCCGGGGACCCATTAGGCCAGAGCGAGAGCCTCTCCGGGGCCAGCTGGGCTTCCTGTACCCCCTGAGTCTCAAGCACATGCCTGGGGCTTTGAGGGGGGGAGGAGGTCACGCTCTGGCCTGAGCTCCAGGTCGGCCCCGGGCCGCCCTCCACCCTGAGCTGCAGCAGCCGGCCAGGACTGCAGCCTTCCCTGGGGGCCTTAATCCATGCTGGCTCTCTGCCCCAGCTCTGCCCCACCTCTTCCAGGAAGGCTGCCAGAAGCACAGAGGAGCAGGGTGAGCTGGGAGCGGTGCAGAGTCCCAGCAGCTCCCTGTAGAGTGAGCTTCCTTGGCTGGCCGGGCTCCTGGCCCTGCGGTAAGCTGACCAGGAGCTTCCCAAGGAAGCTCCAAGGGAGGATCTTAAGGGAGGAGCATCAGGGAGGATCTTAAGGGAGGAGCATCAGGGAGGAGTGTCTTGGAGGAGCATCAGGGAGGAGGTCAGGGAGGAGCATCAGGGAGGAGCATCAGGAAGAAGATCAGGAAGGAGCATCAGGGAGGAGCATCAGGGAGGAGCGTCCAGGAAGCGCACAGAGGCTGTGTCCAGAACTGCAGCCTGGCCTCTCTAGGTCCTGCCCGCAGTGTCCCCGGGGCTCGCACTGCCCGCCAGCTCTCCCAAGGGACAAGGGGCGTGTTAGAGGTGGGGCTGCTTCGCAGGACAGCTGGGGTGAGTGAGGCGGGGGAGCAGGTGGTCATTGAACTCGGGCTTGGGCGCGGGGAGGACCTCTCGGGGTGGGGGTGCGGGGGAGCTGAGGGGCGCAGCGACCCTGCAGTAAGACCAGGTGGAGCTGAGGGGTCCTGCCGCAGGGCGGACAGGGGAAGGGAAGGGTGTGGGTGGGCTGAGCCTCACTGGTCGCCTGCAGCCCCCAGACCAGGCCTCAGGAGGGCGGGAGGAGCAGGCGGCAGGGCCGGGCGGGGCAGCCAGGCCAGTGCGTGTGGCCAGAGCAGCACAGGTGAGCGTCGGGGCTCTGAGACCCTCCCATGCGGAGCAGCTCCCCTGAAGACCCCGAGTTCAGCTCTGCCCCAAGTGTCTCCTCAGAGGCCGCAGCAGCCATGAAAAGGCCCCCGGGCCTGCTGGGCGCCCTTGGACTCTGCTGTCGCTGCTCGTCAGGAGCTCACCGACGTGCCGGGGAGAGGAGTGGGGCTGCCAGGGCTGCCTGCACCGGGAGGCGTCGGCGGGAGATGGTTTCTGAGGCAACAAGCCCCCAGCAGAGGAAGTGGTTCCACGGGCCGAGTCCCAACATGCGTGCGCGGCCAGGCCCCTCCCCACCCCAGCAGGCAGAGCACCTGCTGGCTGAGACTGGGGGCCGGCAGTCCGCCCGCCTCTCCTGCCCCTCCGCTGGGCTCCTCTGCAGGGGGTGTACGGCATCGCCCGGGCCCCAGGTAGCCCCCGCCCCCGTTTCTTTCTGCACTGAAAGATTGCTTTTGGGTCGATGGCCTCTAAAATGGCCCCTGTGGCCCCCCTCACGGCCGCCCGCCTGGACGCGAGCCCCAGGGAACTGTGGCTGGTCCGTGGGACCGGTGGCAGCCAGCAACAGTGATGGCAAGTCCTCCCGAGGAAGGGCACAGCAGATTCCGGTGCGGTGGTCATGCACTCACACTCGCGGACCCTTCCCTCCGGGGCTGCGGGGCTGAGTCTGGCCCTGAGGAAAACGCTCCAGCTGCCAGAGCCCCGGCATCAGCCGTGGGACACAGGCTGACACGGAGCCTCAGTCCCCAGTGACTGGCCAGCACCCCTGCTGATGCTGTGACGTCAGCGTCATGAGGACCAGGTGCCAGACTGCCCCGGGGCTCGTCCCAACTCCTGGGCCTCCAGGGGTGGCCATTGCTGCCCATGATGGACTGATGACACCTCAGCAGGTGTGGCATCATCTGGGCCGGGTTTCTCAGTGGGGGTCCACACAGCACCCTGTGGGCCCAGGATATTCCAAGGAAAAACAAGCCACACATGTAGGGGCAAAGGCATAGGTCAGGGGGTGCTGGGAGCACAGGAAGCATCAAGGGCAAAAGGGGCCAAGGTTAGGAAGGTAGGAAGCATTGGGTTGGGGCATGGGGGGAGAGAGAGACAGAGACAGAGAGAAACAGAGACAGGGAGATAGGGAGGTAGAGAGAGATAGAGACAGAGAGACAGAGACAGAGATAGAGAGAGGTAGAGAGATAGAAACAGACAGAGAGAAAGAGACAGAGAGATGGAGACAGAGATAGAGACAGAGACAGAGACAGCGGCAGAGATAGGGTGATTTCCCCTCCTTTGCCCAGTGCTATCTGCTGATTCCACACTGTGTGAACATAAACACTCTTTCCCCATGTTCTTCGGAACAAGTCGGGAGACACCGGCTTAATTCCATGATCCAGCGAACAAGCCCCCTTTTCCTGTGTGCACTCAGCAGCCCCAATCACCTGCCAGGAGATGCAAAGGAAAATTACTGTTTCTTTTGTCCCCCTCCCCCCGCACCAACTAGTGGTATTTGAGAAAGTTTAGAGTGTTGTGCTTGGTATTTGAGGCCCGGGTCCCCAGAGAGAATCGGGGGTAGAAATGGATGAATGTTGATTGAAGCCAGTTTCCCCAGCACCCTTCGGCCTCCATTGACATCTTTGCAAATTGAACAATGTACTTTGCTTGGGCACTACCTTAAGTATTTCCACTAAGGCAAGACTTGTGAGCACTGTGAAAGAGTCCTGGCGATCACTTTGCACGAGTTTCTCTTTGCACGATGGCCTGAAAGCAGCAACCCTGGTCCAATCTGGCTCCCCTGGCCAGATTTGTGGTCTGAGCTTCACCAGATTCCCAGATTGATCGTGGGCGGCAGTGGAGCCCTGGAAAGAATCCTTGGAATCTGAACCCAGATTCCGCTCTGAATTAGCCCTGGGACTTTGGGCTAATGTGAAGTTCTCCAGTCTTAGTTTTCTCATTCTGCTGAATAAGGGTGATAACCTCCACCTCTGGCCTGTCACAGCCAGTGAAGGCAGAGATGGTGAGAAAGTGCTCTGTACGGTTGCACAGTGTGTGCACTGCTCAAAGATTCTTGGCCCCAGCTATGCGGGACTCACGTTGTGCCAGAGAAGGCTCTTGGTGATTCACACACAAGAGCAGTGATGGGTCCAGAAGCTTCACTCCACTGGGTTCTGGCCCATCCGGAACGAAAACCTGCCCAGCCCCTGTTACAGGTGGGTGCCAAAGCAGAGCTGCCACTGGCCCCAGGCAGCCTTCTCCACCCCTGCAGGCAGCTGGTGAAACACATCATCTCGGAGCTCAAATTTTGCAGGAACACACGCTGAGGCATGGGGAGGGGGGAGCGGGAAGGTTTCCCAAGCGTGGGCGCGTCCTCAAGGCCACTCATGGTTCTTGAAAGTCATCTTCCTTGATTCGATCACAAATTAAAATAATAAAACAAGTTTTAAAGTTTTAAGAATTCAAATATTAAGTGACAAAAGGAGTTTATTTTCATTTTGTGCTGAGAGGTAATAAATTGAGAACTGGGGCGGGAGGATTTGCCTGCTAAGAGTCAGTGGAGAGACCCCAGTGGGGGAGGGAAGAGACCTCTCAAGTTCGAGCAGCAATCCCCACTTCTCAGAGTGTTTCCTCCTGGTGGTCTTCGGGCCCCAAGGAGTGAGCAGATTGGCAAATATCATGGGCTTGTTGAGCAGATTCAGCACCTTGCGGGGATTAGATGAGGTGAGGCTAAGTTAGGCCGAGTATTACTGCAGAAAAAACCATCTTCATCACACCACACAGGAATCAGAAATGTGCCAGTATGCGATGTGTGTGTACGTGTGTGTGTGCTATGTGTGTGTACTGTGTCTGTGCTGTGTGCTGTGTGTCTTGTGTGCTGTGTGTGTCCTGTGTGCCTTGTGTGTATGCTGTGTGTGTGCTGTGTGTGGGTGTGTGTGCTGTGTGTATGCTGTATGTGGGGGGGGGGGTGCATGTGTGTATGCTGTGTGCTGTGTGTGTGCTGTGTGTGCTGTGTGTGTATGTGTGTGCTGTGTGGTGTGTGTGCTGTGCGTGTGTATGTGTAGTAGTAGTAGTAGCAGCAGATGACATGTAGCTGGCCCACCAACACGCCAGTCCCAGCCATGAGGAAGACTCCCCAACAGCGGTGGGATACATTTCACCCTGCTGAGCTCTCACGGGGTCGGTCCAGTGGGCCAGGACTGTGGGTAAGCAGCAGATGACTTGGGGACCCACTTTGCCCCCGTTCCTGCCGTGCTGCCTCAGCCCTGGGGCTGTCCCGACCTTGTCCCCTCTCCGCTGCCCAGGCAGGACTCCGTTTGCAGAGAGCAACAGAAGGGTCAGTAACGACACGCCCTGTGGTTCCGAACCCAAACCCGTGTACTGGGAGCACGGCCTCACAGAGCCACCGGCGCTGGGGAATGTGCCAAGGGCTCAGTGCGAGGACGCCGAGCGTCGGCTCTGCCTTTGGCCCAGATCTCTGCAGAGGTGCAGACTGGGGCAGGAAGCAGGGGGGTTTCCGTTCCCCTCACCCCGGCCTGGCCCGTGACGCCTCCAGAGCCGACCTGCTTTTAATAGCGCCTGGGGTGGGAGGAAAGACCTGGTCTGTGGCCACAGGGAGAACTTCTGTCTCCAGGGGTGTCCGACCTGCCTCCATCCTGAGGATTACCGTAACTTTTTAATTAAGGCCGAGTTTGTAGGGACTTTGGGCTTTTGATGTGGCAGCTGAGCTGGAAAACAGCCTGTGCTTAAGACTTTACTGCCTGCCGGTGGCTCCTCAGCCTGCCACCCACGCACCAGAGCCCACACCCCATAAACAGCGCAGATCAGGTTTCTCGGAGCAAGGCGGGCCTGGGACCACCAGGAAGTGGCTGGGCCTCTGCTGATAGTCTCGTGGGGTCTGGACCACCCGAAGGTTCCCCAGGGCGGGGGTCGGGGTGGTATTTAGAGATGGCAGAGGAGCGGAGAAAGTGATGGAGGTTGCGTTTGGGGCCTGGATGGCTCAGAGTCTTCCGGAAAAGTGGAGGAGGAGGGGCCTGGACCGGAAGTGCCTCCAGCAGCATCACCCAGTGTCACCCTCTCTGCTGCTGCTGGGCAGGTCTGTGTCCACCTGTAGGTGACCCAGAATCCTGCAGAGTCCTACCGGGTCCTTGGCTGTCAGTGGTGCTGTGGTCCGTATGGTCCTGTGGTCTGTGTGGTTCCGTGGTCCCTGTGGTTCTGTGGTCCTTGTGGTGCCACGGTCTGTGTGGTGCCATGGTCTCGGTCTATGTGGTTCTGAGGCCTGTGTGCTGTTGTAGTCAGGGTGGCTCTGTGGTCTGTGTGGGTCCGTGGTCTCTGTGGTCCTGTGGTCTGTGTCTTCAGGAGCACAGTGGCTGGACTGAATGTTGAGTCCCTGTCCTAGGAATATTCAACCCTTTCATGAGTCCCTTGCTGCCCCCAGCTTCCTGCTGTCTGCAGATTCATGGGTAAACGTCCAGCCTCTCTTCAGAGAGCGTACATCTGGTGGCCCCAGGACAGCAGCAGACCCCCCAGTCAAGCAGTGGCAGGATTAGGGGAGGCCCCAGGGCCTCGTGCTCCTGGGAGAGCAGTGAGTTCCAGCCAGGACAGCAGCACCACGTCTGAGGCCATGTGTCCTATTTGCCCCGTGTCTCCTCTGCAGGCACATGTGCACTGTGGGGGACCCAGCGGAGGGGGAGCTCTCAGGGACCCGTCTCCGTTTCTCCGAGGCCTCCTCGCCTGGCTTCTCCATGCTCAGAGTCACTCCCAGCTATTCTGGGCCCTGGAGCTGCTCACCCTGGGGTTACTCAGCCCTCAGCTGTGAACCTGGGAGTTTGATTCTCTGCCCAGTGGTCCTGGTGGGGGTGCCCAGGGCATTACCTGTGTGTGCTCTTGTCCAGAGAAGCCGAGGACAAAACTCAGGATCTCACCTACACTAAGCATGAGCTCTGCCGCTGGAGGTATTTCCTGGCCCTTCCCTGCTTTTGCTTTACAAATGGACTGCCTCATAAACAAAGTTGTGAACAGATGACAAACTGAAAGAAGAAGTAAGCTTGCAAGCTGTATGGCCTTGATCCTCCCCCTTGCTACCGAAGGGTCAACATGCGAGAGTGGCACAGGGATCTGGTTTCCCCATGTTCCCAACAGGGTAAGCGCAGCCTTAAGGGAGTCAGGACACTAGTTTCTAGCCAATGGGTGGGCACACATCCAAACATTTTGGCAAGGTGGTCATGCTTTAGTGTTGTGGTTGCAGTGGCGGAGACGGGGCTGGCCCCAAGTGGGGTAACCCGGCAGCGTGCAGGCAAAGCATAAACAAGGTTCTGCCATGCGGTCTTCATTTGGGTTGCCCTTGCTCAGCGCTGGGAGGTGGATGCACTGAGCCTGCACAGACATGCAGGAAGTCTCAGGCTGCGGAGAGAGGACAGAGCCCAGAGAACCACATCAGCTTCTCAAGCGCATCCAAAGGCACTCGGTATTAAGCATCAAAGCAACTCTCTAAGGTAAGTGGTTTGGTTCCATTTTACATGCACACAGCCCTACACCTACACCTTGCTCAATTCACGGGAGCTAGAGGAAGAACTGGGGTCCCCTCCCCTGCAGCTCCCCGGGGACAAGGTGTGTTGTGAATGCAGAGAGTGGCTGGGATGCCATTCCCTGGTGCAAAGGCTGCTGGGTGAGAGGTGGCTTCTGCATGACAGAGCTCACTCCATCCCTTCCTTCTGGCAGAAAATGCTCCTGTGCTCTCCCTAGAATGGACAAGTCAGACTTTTGTGGGGATGAATCCCTAGAGATCGTATCTCCCGTGCCTGGCCCGGGAACTCCACACAGATGGCGTTGGGGACTTGTGGTGACAAGGAGGAGCTGGTGGTGACCTCGGAGAGCCGAGAGAGGGCTGCCCTGATATAATTAGCTGTGAGACATTGGTGTTTATCAGGAAAGAGCTTCTATACCAAGGTGAGTCATTGATGCCTGAAATACAGCTCAAGGTCGAATGCTCGGCCAGACTCTGAAAGGGTGCAGAAAGTGGGTGGCCCTGATCCCACCCGCAGCCTGTGTTCTCGGAGAGCTTTCTGGTCTCGGGCCCAGCAGCATCTCTACCCAGCTGATCCACAGCCACTGTCCTGGGCATGCCCTTCCCCAGGTCCACAGAGAAGTGGGGGGCAATAACTTCAAGACTGGAGGAACAGGCCCAAGGACATAGCACATTAGGTGAAGTGTTTGCCTTGCAAATGGCCAACCCGGGTTTAATTTCATGTGGTCCCGGAGCCCCTCCAGGAGCGATCTTTGAGCACAGAGCCAGGAGTAAGTCTTAGGCACCGCCGGAAGTGGCCCCACTTCTAAAAGAATACTGGAGGAACAGCTCGCAGGAAACTTTCTCCTGGCATCCAACAGCTTAGTTTTGTTTGTATGTTTTGTGGGGAATACCATACCTGGCAGTGCTCAGGGGCTACTCCTGATGCAGTGCTCAGGGATACTCCTGATGCAATGCTCATGGACTACTCATCGTAGGGCTCAAGAAGCCATGCAGAGCAGGGGCTCACACAATCAAACATGCGCTCCAGCCCCTTTTGCTGTCTTCCAAGCTGCCAAGAGATAAGTTATCTAGAGGGAAGTTGGGATTGTCGCAGGATGGGGGAGGTGCTGGCGGGGACTTGGGAGGCAGTGGGAAGCCTGAGCCCGTCACTGTCTCTGGGCCTTGTCTCCAGGTGAACACTCATCCTGCACTGACCCTTGGAGCTTGTTCCCTCTTCGTCTCCACTGCCGAGTCGAAGGCCCCATCTGCCTTCCGTGTGCAAACACAGTAAAGCGTTACACAGCCGGGGAGGTATTCAGGGCTCATAATAAACCGTGGCCCTGTGACCCCTAGGCTGGATCCCACGTGTTCCCTCTGGGCCTTTTTCTTCGACAGAACAAATAAAAGGAGCTGACGGCGGTCCCCTTGCCTGCTGGTGGCCTGGAGTGGGCCTCGGGACAGTGCTGAGGACATGCCGTTTCCACACTCGGCCCACACAGGCGCAATGCAGACAGACGCCCAGAACGTTCCTCCGGGGTCCGAAGGGCCTTTGGTCTGTGTTGCCGCTTTCTCCCCGGCTTCCCAGCTGCACCACAGGCGGAGGAGGAGCTTGCACGGGTCTAGGAAGAGTCACATGACTGCAGGGTGCTGAGGTCATGACAGATGGCTCAGTGTTCCAGAACAATCCATGAGTACCTCCTCGCTGTTCCCAGGGCCCTGCCTTGGGTGGCACTGCCAGCTCCCCTCGCCTCTCTTGCTCCTTTTCACGCCTCTCCTCTCCCCGCCCCTGCAGCTATCTCCCAAGAGTCTCAGCTCCCCTGGGTGAGGCAGGGCCCGATGAAGTCTGGGCCCCAACACGGCCCCTGCGTCAGTGGGCACCGAGCACTGTGTGTCAGATTGAAGGAAATACGTCTGTTGGAGATCTGGCGGCAAAGACCGTCCGACGGAAGGCCTTAGACCTTTGTCAAGGCAGATCCCAGGATGCTCTGAAGCTTTGGGGATGTCTTGCTCCTGTCCCCCAGTGCTCAGAGATGCTTGGTGACATGGGCTCCCATGGGTCCCCTGGGCCGGCCCAGGCGTTCCCAGCATTATCCTTAGCGCAGTGTGATGGCCACAGGGCTGTCCGCCGTCTCCTGACCCTCAGAGCACACCTTGACTCTGCACAGCCCCAGCCCTGGCCAGTCCAGCCGCCGTCTCCTTCTGTCAGCCACAGGGCTGGTGCCATGGCCCCGCAGGGCGGGGTGGGGCTGGAGGAAGAAGGGTTTCTCACATGGCCCCTTCCTGCTGCCCCCTTCACCTTGGCCCCTTGGTCAGATTCTTTCAAACTGAAAGGAGGGGGGTGGGGGGAGAAGAGTGTCTGGGTTCTACGGCTTATGACCCAGTTCCCTGAAGGACAGTTCCTCAAGCCGGACACATGGGGCCTGGGACTGCACAGGTGTGTGCTGTGGGCATCACAGTAGTGGCCGGTGTGACAGGGACCAATCCCGTGGCCAATCACCTCCATGGTCAGATGCAGCCTTAACCCCAACATCGAGGGTCTCAGCTTCAGTTCTCTGGGTCTTTGGGGTGGAGAATCTTTGTTCGCGGGAAGGGAATGTCCTGAGCACTGGAGCAGCATCCCTAGTTGGCAGGCACTTCTGCGACTCCCTGGTTATGATGGGGGTCACAGCAGAACTGCCCGGTCCAAAGCCACGGCCTCAATCTAGAAGTTGCAGCGTGTATACACAGTGGGCACCATGCAGTCACAAGATCCTGGACTTTGCAGCCACAGGGTGGGAACTGGAGGAGGCCAGGCTGTGTGAAGCCAGGTGGGAGGACAGACAGACAGACAGAATGAGCCCTCTCCTGGGCAGGACTCAGTCACGGACAGTGAGGCAGTCACAAAGGGTGGAGACGAGGTCCGCACAGCTGGGCTGTTGGCGGGGCAGCCAAGAGGCAGGGTGTCAGGGGAGGGAGGGGGACACTGGTGATGGTGTGATGTTGGCTGTGTGCATGGAGAACCACCAGTAATAGTACTGGCGATCACAGAAACTCAAGCAAAATCAGAAAAGAAAACACCATCTTGACGTTCCTTGGTGGCTGCTGCATTGTGCAGAGATGTGGGGCTGGGGAGACACGGGGAGTTGTGGGTCCAGAGCCAGGACCTGGGGTTCTCCTTGCCCCAGACGCCCCTGGCCTTCCCTGAACTCCTGCTCGGGCCTTCCTGCTCGCAGGCGCATGGCCAAGAACTGTGGGAAGAAGCTTGAGCGATAGAGAGGGGGCCGGGCCCCCTCCGTCGGGTCTTACCTGCTTCTGGCGCGCAACCGGGCGAGAGTACCTGGCCCGGGCCGTCTGTCAGACGGGGTGTTGGGCTGCAGACAACAGAGCAGCTGTTCTGAGGAGACAGGCCGGCCTTTCTTCCACCCAGAGTGCTCTCTGCCGCCGTGACCAGGGTGGCGGGGTGAGAGGGACAACGGGAAACTGGAAACCTCACAGAAGCCAAGACGCCAAGGCTGCCCTTTCAAACAAAGCCAAGTCGTTCTCACCCTTCGAAGCGAAACCTCCCCGAGCTTTGAGATGATGCCAGCTGAGGGCTTGCTGCCCCCTCGGGGGGGGGGGTAGGTTGAACTCACCTTGGGGCTTTCTGTGGCCACTGGGCGTGAGGTCTGCTGAGGACAGTTGGCCGCTTGGCTTCCAAGTAGGCGGTGCTTCGAAATCCAGCCCTGACGCTTGGTGCTTCCTCAGCGCCCGAGAAACAGCTCAGAAACAGCTGGACTTGGGGGCAGTGCTCAGTGTGATGACTGAGTCAGGGGTCTCGGGGCCCGGCTGTCACTGGCACATGGTACTTGCAGGTAATGGCACGCCCACTCCCAGATCCTAGCTGCCTTTGACTAAGTTCAGCCTGCACCCAGACGTGCCCCGACACACTCCCGTCGCCAGGGTCTCGCGGACTGAGGGAAGGCCCGTGAGCCCCCTGCGTACAGGGCCCAGCTCCTCCCCTGGACTGCCCCTCTCTGGACTCCATGCCTTCCTGCTGGAACAGGACCTGGATTTGAGGCACACGTGGTTTGGGGTCCCAGCTCCTTCAGTAACGAGCTCTCCAACACTAACATTCTCCTTTTCTAAGCCTCCCTCGCTTCGGTGTATGAAACAGTGAGATAACACTCACCCCAGCTGACTCTCAGCATTAGATGACATCTTGTGGGGAACCACCGGCACCTAGGAAATGCGTGGTTCATCTTTCCCGCCTGCCCTGTCTCCTTCTCTCTCCCTTCACCGCGTATTGGCATTAGTCCCTTTACAACAGGAGCAAAGGCGGAATTATTTTATCAGATTATCAAGGTTTCTAGGTCGGTCCAGGGAAAGCTTGATGACGTATCAATGGCTTACAGAGAAAAGAACAGATGCAGAACCCACCTCTCCCCCCCCCAAAAAAAACACAGTAAGTTGTGCTTAGCAGAAAGCAGCTCTGTGTGCTGTTGTCCGTTTCATTTATTTTCTGAGTCCCATCTAGAACCACGTGTGGCAATGCCTCCCTCACTACCGATTGAAAATTCCCTTGGATGCAGAGCACTCTGCAGGGAGCCCTGCCTGGTGGTAGGCAGGACTACTGCGGGGGCCATGGGAACAGTGAACTGGACACAGACCCGTCCCCTGCCTATAGCAAGAGAGGGGTCAGGAGCTTGTTTTCCACAGTGGGTAGAGGAGGGGCTTTGACAGCAGGAGGCCAAGCAGAGAGCAGAGTGACAAGAACCAAAGAAGCCGAGGCCATCTGGAACACAGAAGGTGAGAGCCAGTAGCAACTCCTCCTAGAGCCAGGCAAAATACAAAGCAATTTCCTTTCCAGAGTGTATCACCTAACACATCTCTCCCTCCCTCCCTCCCTCCCTCCCTCCCTCCCTCCCTCCCTCCCTCCCTCCCTCCCTCTCTCTCTCTCTCTCTCTCTCTCTCTTTCTCTCTCTCTCTCTCTCTCTCTCCTCACTTCAAGGTCCAATATGCCCATTTCTCATTTAGCGTTTGATTTATTGGATGCTGCAGCACGATAGCCAAAATGCTGGGTAAAATGGTAAATCTAGCAATAAAAAAATCTAAATGATTTATAAATACGGTTTAGGGAAGCTTGGGCGGGCTCAGCCGCACATGGCTAGTTTAAGAAATCCCTGTGCTTCAGCGAGTCTTCCCCAGACACCGACATCCAACATGCAAACCTTTTTGTCTTTATTGAGCTGAGCTGCCAACTCCAACGTGTGCAAATACAGATTTAACAGGCAACCGTGCAGCCAAGTCCAAACTGTAAGTGTTTGGAAAAGCAGAGCTGTTTGAGGAGCAAATAATGCATGATCAATAAAGACGTGTGGAAATGAAATGAACAGAGAAGGGCAGCTGTTTGCTGAACATGTCGCCAAGGTAGAGAGGAGGTGGTGGAAGGATGGAAGCAAACGGGGCTGGGCGGAGGGAGCGGGAGGGGATAGGCAGCACGTACGCCCAAGTGCTGGTGTTCCTGATCCAAGTAGGTCACCCAGATGAGCCAGGCAGGCTGCCCCAAGGAATAAGGTGTCTCCTAACCAAGGAAGGAATGAGAATCCAAACATGATAAGACGAGGGCAAAACTTAATGTGTTAATCCACAAGAACCAAGTGTGGCAGGAACCCAAGTGTTCATCAGTGGATGAATTAACTTATCAGTTGTGGTATACCCATAATCCAGATAGTTACATAGACAGGAAGGAGAGTCTGCCACATTAGAGGAGAGGAGGCACCTAGGAAACATTATTCTACCCGAAATAAGTCAGTCCAGGGTCAAACAGATAGTACAAGGGTTAATGCACTTGCCTTGCACATGTCTGACTCTGTGGGTCCCAGAAGCACTGCCCGGATTGATGCCTGAGCACAGAGCCAGGAGTCAGCCTGAATAATGCCAGGTGTGGCTCAAAAAAAAAATTCCAACACAAAAAGAAGAAAGCCCATCAGACAAAAGTTGAAAATGGTTCCTTATGCATAAGTACTTGACAGAGTCAAACTCCAAGAGACAGAATACAGAACGGTCAGTGCCAGGGGACATTGGATGGGGAACAGAAGAGTTTTGTGGGTGCAGAGTTTCCATTTGGGAAGATGGAAAAGTTCTGGAGATGGAGGGTGGAAATTGTCATTCAGTAGTGCGAATGTTGGATGCACCCTTTCAAAAATGGTCCTAAAGTAAAATTGTTCTTATGCATATTCTACCACAGTCAAAACAAATGGAAAATGATCAGTATTTATCTCATTCAAGTTAGCTTTTACTTTCCAGTTTTGAACTCCGCCTTGAGAGACGGACTAAAGTCCAGGACTGAATCTTATTTTTCTGGGAATCTTCCACTATAACTCAGCGCAGTTCTTTGCAAAATGTTCTGTGGACTGTCTGCCTCTAAGATCCTTCAAAATGACCACCAGGGCCAACTCTTTCAGGCTGTGACTGAGCGTGATCTGCATTTGCTCTGGTGCTGTTGATATTTTCCCCGGGGCTGCAGCAGCAGCAGTGGGAAACGCTGCAGATGGCCGACCACAAATCAAGGCGCGGCAGCCAAGTAGACCAGTGGCCATTTTATTCGGATGCACTCACAGTGAGAAAATGTGCTTAAGAATGTCTTTGATGAATAGTAAAAATGATGAATTTAATCAAAGCTCAACCCTTGAGCACACATCTTTTGAACATTTTGTGCAACAGAAAGGGAAGTTGGCAAAGCCCTGCATCATTCTGAAGGGCAGCGGCCGCCTCGAGGGGAAGGTCACGCACGACTCAGGCTGGAGTCATTCTTACTTGCCAGCAAGACTGACAGACAAGCAGAGGGGACTCAGAGGGGGGATCTGGCAGACTTTTCCATCACTGCAGGAAAAGCAGAGGGTGGCACGGTTTCCAAGGCTAAGAGCTCAGTCTTCAAAAACATGTCAGGATCTGGGGGTACTTATGTTCGCCCCAAGAGTTTAAATGTTGCCTAATATGTGTAAAGAATGTTCCGAGGGCAGTGGTAACATTGTCTTTTATTTATTTGTTTGTTTGTTTGTTTATTTATTTTTGGGTTTTGGGCCATATCCAGTGGTGCTCAGGTGCTCAGGGGTCACTCCTGGCTCTGAACTCGGGATCATTTCTACTAGGGCTTGGAGAACTGTATAGGGTGTGAGGGATTGAACCCAGGTCAGCCACATTCAAGGCAAGCATCCCATCCACTGTCGTATTGCTCTGGCCTGCAAATTGTCATCTTTGAAGAAACAGTAGCTGGGTTGACCTCTCAAAAGGTCTGAATGACTTAGTGAGTCAATGTTTGTCAAATAACTGGTGTATCTAATTGTACATGAGGGAAAGATTTGTTTTAGGTGTAAGGCAGACTAACGACTTCAATGTATCAGGTACCAAAAGACGATAGTTTCAGATTTGACACCACAACGAAACTTTAAGCTACTGCTAATTGTTGAGTTTTGGTTTACTATCAGAGAATCATCACAATTGCCTGAAAGGCAAAGCTCTGCTCTGTCTGAGAGAGCAAGGGCTTCTTCTGACCACACACTTCAACCAAAGTAACAGAGTGCGTAGACTGGATGCAGAAACCCGTAATGAATACAGCTGCTTTCCATTAGACCAGATAATAAAGAGATTTGCAAAGATGTCAGTGCCATTCTTCTCTCTGATTTTTTTTTGTCTAAGGGCATATTTATTTTTCATAAAAATATTCATGTAAATGCATGTAGTTTGCTGTTTTAAACTGCACTGTTAAGTCAGTATCATCAACACTTTTCCAAGTTCATTGTCCCCCCTGCCCCCTACAAACAGGTAAGCCTACATGAGCAAAAGTTCTCTGGGCACTTCAGGAATTCCACAAATGAGATGGGCCAAAAATCTGAAAGATTAAGATCCCCTGGTCAAACACCGAACCCTAACTAAGTCTGTTAGTAAGCAGACAAAGGAAGGGACAAATGAAGGCTGCCCTGACCCTCACCTAGGTCTTTGGGGTGGAACTAAAGAAACGGACTCGTATGAAGGCTCCTCTGCCTTGGGGCTAGAATCAAGTGTGAGATGAGAGGGACGTGAGGCAAGTCTCCCGGGACGGGGGGGGGGGGGGGGGGGGGGCAAAGTGGCTCCTGATTGGAGGATTTCAGAAATGGATACAATTTTCAAACTATTTTGGAAACCCACATATTGTGCTCAAATTGTTTTATTTGGTTATGGAAAGATATTTTTTTGGGAAAAATATGACCGCAACCTTACAACCTCATTGTGGCATGAAAGTCAAAAGATTTCAACAGGAAAAGAGGAGCGAAATCATTTTGGCATAAAAGACCATCTGTTTTATTAAATAATTTTTTGTTTCTTTCCAAGCCAGCCTAGGGCCTCTGTTTCCCCTGCTTTGCCAGGGGCCAGTGGACGTAGTAAGCCCTGCCTGCAGAGGAGCAGAGGGAGATGCCAGTATCTGCAGGAGGGACAAGCTCTGTGATGGCTGCCTCGCTCTACCCGACCGTGTGGAAGCAGTCAGACACAGCACAGGAGCGAGAAGCATGGCTGTGTGCCAGTGCGGGTCTATTAGCAAAAACACGTGGAGACCAGCGAGAGATGCAGACCACCTACCCCGGGCAGACAGCTGGGGAGAGTCTTGGAGAGGCGGGGGAGACCTGCCCCTGCCTGTTCCCCCAGACTCTGGACTGGCCAAGCTGGCCAGCACCGCCTTCCCTGGCAGATCTACTCAGGACGCGGTGGGTCTGCAGAGGGGACGTAGAGCTGCTCTCTGAGGCACCTGGCTGCTCCGGAAGCTGGCGGGCCGTCTCCTCTGGAAGGAAATATGACGCCTGTGAGCACAGCCCTCTTCACTGGCACTCAGGGCCAGCAGGAAGGTAAGGAAATGGAGGAAAGGCAGGTGGGCTGGTTGGGCCATCACTGAGACACAGCAGGTAAATCGCAATGCTTG